>NW_017265170.1:254688-370815 GCF_001638985.1 Phycomyces blakesleeanus NRRL 1555(-) | reverse complement strand
GGAAGAGCTTTTTGAGCTGGAAAAGTTGGATCCGCCAGAGTTACCAGAGCTGCCTGATGAGCTGGAAGAGCTTGATGAACTGGAACCGCTCGAGCCACCTGAATTATTAGAGCCCCCTGAAGATTTTGATCCACTGGAAGAGCTTGATCCGCTCGAACCACCTGATCCACCTGATCCATTTGATCCACCTTTGCTACCTGAATCAATTTGAATAGTTGCGCCTGTTCCTGAAGATCCTCCAGAGCCACCGGATCCTCCAGAGCCGCCTGAGCTTCCGGATCCGCTTGAGCCAATTTTAATAGTTGCACTTGTCTCAGACGATCCTCCAGAAGATCCGCCTGATCCGCCTGATCCGCCTGATCCGCCTGAACCGCCTGAACCGCTTGAGCTTCCAGATCCGCTTGAGCCAATTTTAATAGTTGCACTTGTCTCAGACGATCCTCCAGAAGATCCTCCGGAACCGCTCGAGCCGCCTGATCCGCCTGAGCTTCCAGATCCGCTTGAACCAGTTTTAACAGTTGTACTTGTTCCAGAAGATCCTCCAGAAGATCCTCCAGAACCGCTTGAACCGCTTGAGCCTCCGGAACCTCCGGAGCCGAAGTTCATAGATCCACCTGAGCCTCCAGATCCTCCAGAGCCAAAGTTGAAAGATCCGCCTGATCCACCGGAACCACCTGATCCGGACGATCCGCTTGAGCCACCATTGTTGAAGCTGTAGGAACCTCCGGGAATATTTAGACCACTAGATCCTCCAGATCCTCCAGAGCCGTTGGAACCAAAGCTGTAGGAACCTCCGGGGATAAGAGTTCCACTAGATCCACCAGATCCTCCAGATCCGCCTGAACCGCTAGATCCGCCATTGTTGAAGCTGTAGGAACCTCCGGGAATATTTAAACCACCAGATCCTCCAGAGCCGCCATTGAAGCTGTAAGAACCTCCGGGAATAAGAGTTCCGCCGGATCCACCAGATCCACTAGATCCGCTGGAGCCACCGGTGTTAAAGCTGTAAGAACCTCCGGGAATAAGAGTTCCGCCAGATCCACCAGAACCGGTAGTTCCACTGTTGAAGCTGTAAGAACCTCCTGGAATAAGAGTTCCACCAGGTCCGTAGGTGTATGATCCACTTGATCCACCTGAGCCACCTGAGCCACCTGATCCGGAAGATCCGCTTGAACCGCCAGTGTTGAAGCTGTAAGATCCTCCTGGGATGGTTGCACCATTTGAACCGCCGTTGAAGCTATAAGACCCTCCTGGAATGGTTGCACCATTTGAACCACTGTTGAAGCTGTAGGATCCTCCCGGAATGGTTGCTCCATTTGAACCACTGTTGAAGCTGTAAGACCCTCCTGGGATGGTTGCTCCGTTCGAACCACCGTTGAAGGTGTAGGTTGTTCCTGGAATGGCAACTCCACCGGGTCCAAGGGTGTATGCGATATTGGATGCACCTGGAAGAGCAACACCGCTGGACGAAGAGCTCTTGGGCTGGTTGTAAGTAATTGATCCTACGGGCTTGATGGCGCCATTAGGACCAAAGGTGAATGATACGCTTCCGAGATTTGGGGTGCCAGGCAGTACATTGGCCATCAGAGAGCTGACGCCTGAGTCGCCTGGAATGGCATCTTCTACGATATCCTTGACTTTGCCAGCAATGTCACCAACAACGGGAATATCGCCAACCACATCTTCAGCCTTGTCTTTGACGTCGTCTGCAACGTTCTGAGCACCATCGACAGCGTTTTCAGCACCGCCTGTTACTTTATCGAATACATCATCGGCAGTTCCCTTGGCGGCACTGGCGGCGTCACCGATGATTGGAATATCACCCACGACCTTTTCTGCTCCATCCTTGACTTCTTCAATTGGAGCAGGTAAAACCTTGTTATGCTTGCTTCTAATTTCTCCAAGCATACCCTTGAGGCCACCGAGGAAGTTACCGACCAGACCATGTTTGTTGGCACCCTCGCTGGCTTGAGGACTGGAATCAGAGTCGGCTGAGGATGGGCTTGGGTCTTGGGAATCAGTTGCGTCTGAGGGTGGAGGTGGTGGTGCTGCGTCAAGAGGTTTGAATTCCGCATTAGACTGATTGGCGTCTGCGTTTGAACTTTCCGAATTTTCTGACTGGGCAGGATCGACTGCTTGTGGTGGTGGTGGTGATGAAGGAGGAGGAGGTGCGTCGGGTGAGTCTAGGTTAGCAAGACTGGCAGCAATGGCGCCGTTGTCGGCTTGTGGGGGAGCTTGCTGGGCTTCGATTTCGAGTAGGTCTTGGAAGAAATCATGTACGCTACGCTTATCCATGTGAGGCTCCTGGAGTTTGATATCAAGACTCTGATGATCATTTTCGACAGATGAAAGTTTGCCGGCATTGTGAATTGCGGCAGGGTATAAAGACTCGTCACGTCCTTTGGCAAAGACTGCATTGGTCAGGACAAGACCTGCCAGGACAGAGAGACTGAAACGCATGATATTAATGTAATGACTTTTTTTTTATGGAGGAAGGGTATAATAATTAGGGTATTAGTATTAGGATGGTATAAAGGTAAGTATAAAAGGGTAGTATAGAAAATGTGGAATGTGATTTGGGCGGATGTGGGAAGACAAGTCGTCTTTTTATATGATTTTCAAGTTTTATTTTTTTTTGTTTGGTTTTTGTGGAATCTACATTGGTTTGTTTCAATTAAATCCTTGGTATGCTAAGGCAATCCATGTTTTTGTTTTTTGTTTTATTTATTTTTACTTTGGGTCAATGAAATAAATTTGGATTTAATGTGGTACAATTTTGGGATTCTTTTTTGGATAAATTTCAAAAAAGAAAATTTTGTCTTTGTAAGATGCTGCAATGAAATTCGGTATGCATTTTTGTTAAAGTCTTATGCTATGCAAAGCTGTGGAATACGCGTCAATGGTCTTCATTCTTTAAGAGCCATCTCGATATAGAAAAATTTCTTATCCTAAATTGTTTGTTGTTGTTGTTGCTGTTTTGGTTTGTTTTGGTTTGTTTTTTTTTGGGGGTAGATGTCTTCATTCTTTAGGTATGAATTGCATTCTGACATGTGCTTATTTATTTATTTATTTATTTAAAGTATAAAAGTCAACATATAGACATTGTAGACAAGAAAGAAGAAGAAGAAGAAAGTAAAGACCCAATTGTTCAAGTAAAGAGAGGGGGTTTGGCAGGGAGATGGGTAGGGAGAGAAAATATAAAATAAAATAAGAAGCGAAATATAGGCATTGTATGATGCCATTAGTTACATTCTTTGTCGATAAAAGAACGCTTCATTTTTGGTAAATATGGCAAGATACAAAATACAAATAAGGACTCAAGTAAAAGAAAATCCAGCAAAGGGGTGATCTCTGTATGTATGTATGTATTTTGTTTTGTTTTGTTTTGTTTAATTACAATTGATCTTTATTAATATATGTATGTACATGAATATACATATATAAAAAGATACTACTTTATTACATTATAAGCATTCATGTAAAATGTACATTTCCATGACTAAAAATCTATAGGTCTATATTACTGTGTGTGTCTTTATCAACCAACGTGAATATCAAATAAAAAGCTTATTGTTTTCAGCTCTTAAAAATATGGAATAGAATTCTTTGTTATTATTGGTCGTATTTACTACAAGATGAATACATATATATATATATATCTATGCATGTGTGTATGTGTGTATGTATGCATGTATGCATGTATGTATTAATGGCGGTATTTTCACTTCTTCTTCTTTAATTCTTCTTCTTGTTTTATATAATCACCTATATATAGTGCGGTGATTATATATGTGTTTCCTTTTTAAGTAATAATACTAATATTGAAAAAAAAATTAATCAGTGGTGGTGCTGTAGATCATTTTGAATAAATAAATAAATAAAGAAAAAAAGAAAAAAAAACAAGCCCATTTTCAGGTTATGAACCTAATCAAATTTTGTAAAGAATGGGAATTCTCAATTTACTTTAATTCTTTTTTCATTCATTTTGGGTCGAAATACCAAAAGAATCCAACTCCTTGTATTGTATTGTATCGTATTGTATTTTTCGAGTTATTCAAATCAGCATTGTCACCATTGTAGTCCAAGGTCAAATTGAATAATTCACTCAGGCACATATACATATACAACACATACACAACATATGCACAAAGTACTACTCCTACTACTAGCTAATAAAACATTATATATATATATATATATATATACCCTAATTAATCTGGACACATTAAAGAAAAAAAAAGAAAAAAACCAAAAGCCAGAATGGGTTTATCCACTACAATTAATATCTATCTGACCATGTCGTTTTCTTTTTTTTTAAGTGCATAAAAGATTAAAAAAAAAATCAAACTGAAGTGCTCATAATACTGTCTTCTCCCACTAAGCATAATGGTATTCTCAATCCAATTGGCAATAGCAAATATATATATATATAAAATACTAGCCAGTCATTCGGAATTTATTAGTTTTTTTTTTGATCCTCGTTTTGAAAGATCAACTTTTTTTAAAGCTCTTATCCAATAATATGACTTGGAACTTTGGGCCTTTTTTGTTTTACTTTAAAATCCTTGATCATGATTTTTATTAGTACATTGGTACATTAGTACATTGGTACAATAATAGTAGTGTGAACAGATCAAAAATATGAAACAGATATACAAGAATAAGAAAGCAAAAAAGAAAAAAAAAAGAAAAAAAATCAACTCCATTTGGCAGCAATAATGGCGGAGTACATAATGGATGACGTTGTCGTGAACCATTGCAAGTACGTGGTTCAACTTGAACAAAAAGTTAGCCAGACTTTAGTTCTAAAGTCTGACTGTGATATTCTTTTATATTTATATAATATATATATACATATATATACCTCACTACACATAAAAGAAAGAATTGCCTCTTTAAGCAAAAACATACACAAGTAAGCATAGACATATACGTTTATATTTTATAAAGAGAAAAAGATAAGCTAAACTAAACTATAGTATTATAAGATGGTAAGTTGGGAAACTGCAAATGCTGGCTCTTTTTTTTTCTTTTTTGGATGAATGAGCTGGAATCGAGATGATGAATGAAGGCGGGGTTAAAGCATTAGAAGAGATGATATTGAAATGTCATAGTCCAATACTCTTCGTCCTTATCTGACAGCAGTACGGTCCAGTCTGACAGCTGCACTATGCTTGGAGAACTTTTCGTCGCAGGTGGCCGAAAGACACAATACACCCGAGGTTGAATCTGGGTAAATGTTACGAATCTTGTTTTTGTACAAGTTAACTAGTTAGACTATACGCTACACACACATATATATATATATATATGTATAGTATCTATAGTATTTATAGTGTGTATAGTATCTATAGTGTGTATAATGTGTATAGTGTGTATAGTGTGTATAGTGTGTGTAGAGTGTGCAGAGAGTAGAGTGCAAATGTGTAAAATGTATATATGTATATGCGTGTGTGTGTGTATGTGTATATATGTGTATATATGCGTAGTGTGTGCAAATGTGTAAAATGTATATATGTATATACCTATACATACATATATATGTAGTGTATGTGTGTAGTGCTTAATATATATATATATATATATTATTCTAATATTTATATTATTATTATTTGGGGGTTTAGAAAATCGAAGGAAGTACTGTTGAACCCTTTGGCTATCAGTCGTAATGAAAATGAAAAGGTTTTGATTGAGCCATCTGTGAACTCGGTACGAGTTAGCATCAAGATTAAACAGGCTGATGATCTGGAGCATATCCTGTGTCACAAGTTCTCACGCTTCATGATGCTGAGAGCTGAGAGCTTTGTGGTCTTGCGTAGAAAGCCAGTAGAGGTAATAAATTTTAGGTTAAATGATATATATACACTATTTACAGAAATTCTAACCTTATTATTATAATAATTATTATTACTTGATATTGCTATTCTGGTTCTGGTTCTGGTTCTGGTTCTGGTTCTGGTTCTGGTTCTGGTTCTGGTGCTGATATTGTTCTTGTAGGGTTATGATATTTCGTTCCTGATTACCAATAGCCACACTGAACAAATGTTGAAACACAAATTGGTTGATTTCATTGTGCATTTTATGGAAGAGGTTGACAAGGAAATTTCAGAGATGAAATTGAGCGTCAATACGCGTGCTCGTAATGTGGCCGAGAGTTACCTTTCTCAGGTAAGTGGAGATGGGGGAATTAAGGATGGAGTACAGTGATGACATGGATACTTTGTGTTCTTAGTTATTATTATTTTTGGAGTGACACTGACCAAAAAAAATATTTTATTTTTTATTTTTGTTTTATTTTAGTTTGCTTGAAGGAAATGTATTCTTTCTTTCTTTCTTTTTTTTTTGTTGTTGTTATTCTATTATTTTATACATGGTTTAAAATAAAAAGAGTAAAATAAAGAGGACAAGTGAATGAGGAAATGGATGTGGAGCTATTTTGTGTGACCCGCCCATTCGGCTAAAATGATATGGCAAGAAAGGCGGGAAATCAGGTGGGAAAATGGGGGACTAGGTTAAAGAAGTACAGACGTCTGTCATGTGGGATTTTTTATTTGGAAGAATAATGTAGGCACCCCGCAAATGACAGAGATGGAAAGAAACTTGATTTGAAGACGTTTGATTGGTTATCTCGTAAAGTGTGGGGTGAAAAAAAAAAAAGAAATTGGATTTGTAGATTATTTTTTTTATATATATATAATACATCGTCTTTGAGGTGCCGCAACTTCGTCTTTGAGACACAAACGTTGTGTAGATATGGGGAGTCCCGTGCGACAAGGCGTTATGGTTAAATTCTGGCGGTTTTCCTTTTGGTTGTTATAACTCTTCTTCTTCTTGTTCTTCTTCTTCTTCTTTTTTTTGTTTGTTTTCTATATAAATATTACTATATTCTTTTGGCTCTTTTTATATATATATATATATAAATATTTTATTTTATTTTTATTAATAATAATTTTTCTATATTCTGCTCGCTGGCGACCATGTACGATGCCATGTTTGATTCATTTTGTCGCAAGAGAAAGCTTGAGGACACACAGTGGTCAGATTATGTCTATTCCTCTCCCAGTTCTCCTGTGCCCCCTGCTCCGATCTCAGTAGATCCCCTCGCCACCTTTCATGACTTCACTCTCACCCAGCAGGACATCTCAGGCTCCCACTCTAGACGCCACTCAGTTGCCGTAGGAGAACTAGACTTCCACTCCATGGACATGTTTAAGCAAGAGTTTGATATGTCCAAGTGGGACGCAGACTTTCAACAACTACTCGGTGCTGCATGGGCCCCACCACCGATCAACCCACAACCTACATTTGATTCGCCAGCATTAGAAAGGGGTATCCCAAGAAGAGCACTCTCGCTTTCACTCTCGCTCTCAAACCATCAATCCTTCCTTCAGTCACTCCAGGACGACCCTCCCCAGATGTCAACCAAGGAAATCATGATGCTGCCGTTTATGGACCCTTCCTGTCTATCTCCAGACGACTTTCTTTCACTTCAGCCACTCCAAGACTCGACAATCTCGCCCTCGATCCTGGCCGATGACACCAACTCAACTACAACTACAACTACAACTACTACTGACATCAGCTTTACTGAAAACAACATCAAACGCCCGCGACGGACTGTTGTAGTCCCACCAACCCTAGCATCACCACCAAACTCGCCCTTTTCTCTTTCTCCATCGCCTTCTCCCCCCACTCCGCTGCAGGCCAATTCCATGTTCGAGCCGATTCGCTGCACTGCTGAGCTCTCCCAGTCCCCGACCTCATTTAAGCCCCTTCTTCAGCAGTATCTCGTTTCACGTAATCAAGGCCTCGTTCCAACGAACGAACGCACAGTGATGATCCTAACTAGCAAAGTTGCCCAAAAAAGCTACGGAACCGAAAAAAGGTAAACTAAGAAAAAAAATGATAGTAAAGATTATTAGTTTTCCCTTTATTTTATTTTTTTATTTTCTTGCTGTACAATCGCGTGCATTTGATTTGATTTGATTTGATTTGATTCGCATTGAATTCTTTGTTTTTGTGTGTGTGTGTATAAGAGAAAAAAAGAAAGTTTGATTTTTTGGTTATCAGTTGCTGATAAACAAGCGTACACGTACACGTACACCTACACCTACACACACAAACAAACAAACAAACAAACAAAGAATTCAAATGATCGTAATCATAACCATAATCATAATCATCATACACTTCTTTTATTCGTTTACTATTGAATATTTTTATTGGTATCTAAAATCCAATTAATTAATTAATTAATTAATTAATTATTTGAATAAATGAATAAATGAATGAATAATAGATTCTTATGCCCTCCTCCCACTACCCTTCTGACAGGCGCAGATTGGTGGTCTCACGAGCAACAAGCTTCGAGGGCGACTCCAGCAAAGCTCACAATCCAGATTTCAGGAGAAGCGACCAGCCAGACAGGCGTACTCGAGTGGCACAATCAGCAGGGCGCACTCCTTGATAGCGCGGCGTCCATGGCAGCCACGGCCTGTGTATTGGGTGAAACCCAGACAATCTCGGGCAAATGCGTATCCAAACAACTGCACATCAACGATGCAGATGAAAAGCGCAAACGTGTCGAGGTCCTGGTTAAAATACAGCTTGGCAATGGACTCATTTTGGGCACACTTGCCTCCAAAGGAATCAAGGTCATTTCAAAGCCCTCCAAGAAAAGACAGAGTGCAAAGAACATGGACCGTAAGTTTTTTTTTTTTTTTTTAAGAAAAAAAAATTAAAATTTAAAATTAGTAATCATTAAAATAAAATAACATTTACAATGGAATGATCATCACCATAGCAATAAATTAATAAAAATAAAAATTTATATAGTTTGTATTCATCATGGTACAACGATTTCTCTATTCAATCGTATCCGTTCCCAGACAGTGTCAACCAAATATCTTGGCGTGTCCCGCAACAATCAACCAACAAACGGTCTTCCAGTCGCAGACACAAACGGAACTTGCTTTGTGGCTCGGACTGGCCAGTGGGATCCCTTTGTTGTCTGGATTGTTGACACTCAACATCAGTCAACCGAACCCCACAACACCAAAGATCAACTCAATCAGTCTATGAAGAATAAATATAGTCCTCCTCCTCCTGCCATTGCTCTCAAGGCAAAGGGAGGTCCGATTGCAATTCATTACAACCAGCCTGTCGTACTCCAGTGTGTCTCAACTGGTCTGGTTAGTCCAGTGATGGTGATCCGCAAAGTCGATCGAGGCTCGATGGCTCTTGGTGGCAGTCGAATTGACAGATCTAATGGTAATGGGAATGGCAGTGGCAGTGGCAGTGGCGGCGGCATCGGCGGCGGCGGTGAGTGCGGTGACGAGGTACTCGGTGATCCGGTCTCTCAATTACACAAGATCGCTTTTCAAATCGTTCAGGATCCGTCAGCCCATTCGGTCAATACTACCAAGAGCAGTGATAGTAATAATGACAATACCGATTGTGAGACGAATAGTAACAACAACATCAGTCAACCGTTTTTGCTGTCTACCTCATCTTGGAACCTTCCTAATTCCTGCCAGCCGGTTTCTTATCTTGCCTGTCTAAACGATGCTGTCGGCATGCATCGTACCACAAGCACCCGTACACTCCACAAACCTGAAGCCCCAAAACGACCTGTAGAACCATCTCGGCGTAATAGTGCAACCGCGCAAGACTTGTCTCTGGACGGCAGTTGCTGGACCGAAGATGTGTCTGATGCAGCTGTCTGGACTATTGTTGGCACGGACTGCGCATCTTACACATTTTGGACACCCGATATCGCACGCACGCAATCTGGACTAGCACATTTCCCAATCATCAACAACTTGACAATGTCATCAACCACTTCCTGTAATGGTAGCAATATAAACAGTAGTAGCAATGGAGGTGATCTTCTTACTCTTACTGGCGAACATATCACAAGAGATCTTAAGGTGTGGTTTGGTGACATTGAAGCCAAGACAGATTATCAGTCCAGAGAATCTATTCGCTGTGTAGTGCCGGACACTCACATCCTTGAGACAAGTCTGGCTACCACAATAGATGAAGAACTCGTGATAGACGGTAGCATTGGTCCCAACCGAAGACTACCGCTGCTGCTGGTACGGAATGATGGTCTTGTATACCAGACAGACTTTTTCCATACCTTTTAAAGCATTCAAAAAACACACACTTATATACACCACACACACACTACACACTACACACTGCACACACTACACACTATACACACTACATACTGCACACACACAAATCCATTTTATATAACCTGTACAAAGTCCTCAATCTATAATATATATTTTTTCTATCAATCTCTTTTATGTGTGCCTGTGCCTGTGCCTGTGCCTGTGCTTGTGTTTGTACCTGTGTCTGTGTCTGTGTCTTTTATTCATGCCTTTTTTTTTTGGTCTTCTTCTTCTTCCATTTCTTTATGCTACCCCGCTTCTCTATCCCCCTTTTGTTCTTTGAATTTTATTTTTATTTTTATTTTTTGCTTATGTATATTTTATATTATTTTATATTCTTTATGGTTTTCTCCCAAATTCTGTGTATAGCCATGCGTCATAAATTCCCTCACTCTCTCACACAATACAAAACTTCCCCCCTTCAAACAATTTGAATAACATGTCAATCGATTTATTTATATATATAAAAAGTGAAGAAAGATTTTCCAATTTTCCTCGTGTTTTGATCAAGATTTGAGCACAATATTAACATTTTATACGCACCAAATAATAATAATAATAATAATTTACAGCTACAACAAATACAACAGCAGCAGCAACAAAAAGAAACAGTCTGTACATCGTAACACACACACATATATAATTTTTTTTTTCTCTTTGGGAATATTTTTTTTATAGATCTCAACTAACCAAGTACAAGATATTTTTTATATAAATATTTATATTATACGTTCTTCTAAAATACATATAATAATAATAATAACGATGGTTGTAAGTTCTTCACATGTTGAATTAAATGCCATTATATTGATCTGTGTTTATTAGCTGTATAGAAAATCTTGTATAAAGTTTTTGTGTGTGTAAAGTATACATATTTAACCGATTGTTACATATCAAATGTTAAAGAAGAAGAAGAAGAATCTTGTAAGCTGCCTGCTTCTTTCTTGATTAAATCAACTCAATTAGATCTTGAATTGGTCTCTGTCTCTTTTATAAAGAACTATATTCTATTCAATTACAAGACCAAGAAAATCATGACCAACCTTCTTATTCACCCCTTTAATTTGTACTCTTAAGTATCTATCTATTTGCCTATCTATCTATCTATCTACCTATCTATCTATCTATCTATCTATCTATCTGCATAGCTATCTACCTATCTATATCTATATCTATGTCTATATATGTGTATCTGTATATATATATATAAAATTAACACTCCATTGCTATCATTTTCCCTGTTAGATAATCTTTAATTTTAGTCAAAAAAAAAAGAAGGAGCAACAATACACTAAAAGATATCAAAATAAAGAGACAAATTCTTTTATTCTACTGTAAAATACTATACTTTTGAGTTTCTTGAGTAACAAGAGATATTAGTGGTTTTTCCTTTTTTTTTTATTTTGTTTTATTGCTTATTATTATTTTGACCAGCGATAAAGTATTTCAATTGACGCCCTTGGTTTACGATTAACATATACGTATGCCTGTGTATTCTGATTTCAATTATTCAATTATTGATTTGCTAGCACAAAGAGTTAAAATAAATAAATAAATATATATATATATATATAATTAATAAAGGGTAGTAATGAATAAGTGTAATATAATTAAGAAAAATAAATAAATAAATTAATTAAATACTAAAGATAAAGGTAAAGGTAAAGGATAAATAAGTACGTAGATCAATATAAGAAGAGTATAAGAGGGGCTTTAAATATACTCGTATCGTTGGGAATGAACAACAGGCTGTGGCTGCTGGGGAATATAAGGCAAAGTCACAGAGTCTGCACTACCAGTAGAGGCACGGAATGGGTTGGTATCAGTCGAAAAGGTACTGTACTGACTAACTTCTGACATCATACTGTCCCGTCCGTTCACAATTCCACGGTAAGGATCGATAATTTCCTTTTGTTCATCATGTTCATTGTACACCGCAATTCGTGGGGGTGTTTGCTGCTGTTGCTGCTGTGGATGTGACTGGAATGGATTTCGACTTTGGTTTTGATATTGATATTGATACTTTTGAGGTTGCTGTAATGTCTCTGTAGATCTAATTCCTCCTCCTCCTCCTCCTCCTCCTCCTGTTGTTGCTGTTGTCGGTGGTGGTGGTGGTGGACTGACAGATATTGCTGGAACATCTCCAAACTTTGAACCGTTTCCATTTCCACCTCCAGCACCAGGGTTATTATTATCAGTATTGATATTATTGAAAGTAGAGTTCAATTTGGCCATCTCTACTATCGATCTGTTCACTGATAAACCTCGATCATCTTCCGGTTGATGTGGTCCGAGCACAGTAGATTCATGCAGGGTTCGATCAGGGCCGCTAGATCTCATTTCAGGTTGGTCGGTCATATCTTTCTCACGCACCTGTCTCACCTTGACAGATGACTGTTGTTGCTGTTGTTGCTGTTGTTGCTGTATTTGCTCTTCTGCAGTCGATGCACGCATCTGCGAAAATACTTGGGTGAGGTAATTGTATTTTGACAAACGAGCTGTACTCTTTCCAGGCACATCATTCTTTCCCAATGCTGCTGCTGCTGCTGCTGCCGCTGCCGTGGCTGCTGTTGAATTTGGATTGTTGTATTGTTTAATATTGTACATCTGGTCCAACATTGCTGTTGTCTTTTCAGAAAGTGGTTGTGGGCAGTAACCAAATGCAGCATTTGGGGATGTGAATGAATAGGCACTCAATCGATCACCAGAAGATCCTTCCTTTGTCTGAAGATTCTGAGGGTTCTGCGATTGACGGGATTGGGTATTGTCAAAGAACATGGATGGTGTGATACCTCGTCCACGATCGAACTTTGGCTTTCTGCGCTTTGTTCTCCAGAAACAGAACAAGGCAAAGAGCACCAAGACACCAGAGCCGACTGCAATACCTGCAATTGCGCCCGTACTCAGGCCCCCAGAGGTCGAATTCTCTGACGATCCGGTCAAACCAGTCGTGGTGGCTATACTCACAACCGTCTGAGAGGGTTTGGTAGAACAGCCTAATGAAATCCAAGAAAGTCAAGTACACAATTATATATATATATATATATATATATATATATATAAACTTACCAGACTGTCCACAATTTTCAATTGAGGCCGAGGCTGATATGGTTGCGGGTATAGTAGGCTGGGATGAGGCAAGAGAATTGATTGTTGGTGTAGCAGACCCATAGAGTGGCGAGAGATCGAGACCAGTAAGATCTGCTGAGATTCCACTGGTTGCAAGACTCATTGTAGAACCAGATACAATATGCTGCTGGGCTGTAGTGGTAGGTACTCCCATGTCTGTTGGAGAAGCTAAAAAGAACAAAGAAGAATTATAGTAACCATAGCAAATAATATGATAACAATAAGGTTAATAAAAATGTATAGTGTAATATATTAATAATATAAATTAATATAAATTAATATAAATTAGACCAATTTGTATAAATCATCTAATTCATTTAATTCTTATTACTGTTATACAACTTTTTTTTTGGTTTACCTGACACCATTGAATGCGCATTGCTGATGCTACTTTCTGGTATGGCTGCTGCCTGGACTACATACACACCCCATTAAAGATTGACTATATTTGTACAAACAAACAGAATAATCATAAATCATAGCCACTTGATTCGAAAGCTATAAAATCGTACAATAATCTCATTGAAAACATACCAAAAGAAAGCAAAAAAAAGAGAGAGGAATTTAAAAAAAACAAGCAATTGGTTTAACAGTAGAATAACCAATGTGTATATAACGATAAGCAAAGTACGGGAGAAATACAATAAGAGATAGAGAAAAGAAAAAAATTGCAAAATTCTCATATATTAGTCGTCTCCTTTATTTCTCTTTGAAAATCGTCTTTCTTTCGTTCTTTTTTTTTTTTTTTGATAAATGAATTAAATTGCAGCTTATCGTTACCACTCAAGATCAACTTTCCGAGGGCATAAGAGCCAAAAATATACTTTTGCAAGGCAGCATTAGGAATTCGAGAGATTTCCATTGGGAATTCAAACACTAATGAGAGGAAATGCGAGCGAAAAGAAGTACAAGAAAATTTATATAAGAAATCAAATAAACGAGGAACCAATCGAAAGGATGTGTATAAAACAAAGAAAGAGAAAAAGAAAGATAGATAGATATAGAGCACAAGAGAAAAGAAAAAAGGTCGTTTGGTGAGAAGAGTAACCGGGTGGTGAAATGATATACAATTGTACAACATTACGATCACCATTCATATCCTATTGTAACCGTCTTTTATGTAATGAGTCCATTATTATTATTATTTTGTTCTTTACTTATGCTTGGTAGCTAATCTTTAATGAGTCTTCAAGATCCATATACACAGGATTTTTTTTGGACTTGTTTAGTCTGTTCAGATCATCTTTTTTCTTTACTTCTTCTTTGTTAGAGTTAAAGCATAAAGAAGTTCAATTGAGGATTAATTGGAGCAGTCTTGTTTTTACAAGAAAAGAAAGTCCACACGCATTTTACGCATACATTTAAATGTGTATATAAAGTACAATACAGTACAGTACAGTACAATAAAATAAAATACGAAATATTATATATGCATACATGTTCTATATAAGATATTCAACGGCTTTTGTAAATTTAAATTTTAATTACTTTTTCAGTGGAATCCAAACATAATGTCATTACCAAACAATGAGATCGTTTGGCTTCATGCTACTCCTGCAGTAGCTAATCTTTACTACCATCTTCATTTCAAACAAACACATGACATTTATTGTCCCGATCTACATTTGGATTTACCACGCATTAGACCTATGGTTCTTTCTTTAGCGAGCCATCTCGATACTGTAAGTAATGATTGATTTGTGCGTGTATGTGTATATGTTTTGATAGATAGATAAAAAAAATAAGAAAGAAAAGGCTTGTTGATATTTGTATTTATTTATTTATTTATTTATTAATTTATTTATTTATTAATTTTTTTTAAAAAAAAAAAATGCACACATACACACACATGCATATGGTCTTCTTTCCCCCACTTTAATATTTTTATATACTATATTGTATTATTGACCGATTTTCATTTAAAAATTAATTAATTAGCATAGCAACCGCCCACTTGTAATCTATTTTATGGAAGCACACTCGAGTATCAAAATAAGAGATTTTTTGAAATTCCTTTGTCAGCTTCGTTCTACTATCCACATCATCCATTGCGTTATTCGATCAGGCCTATTTCAATCCAAGCTCTTACTTGGATCTGCAGCCTATCTACTGAATACATATCGCAGTCATCCAAAAGTTCTCGAATGGAGCAAGCAGTGCAGTGTTCCATTCACAGATGCCTATGCAGATATCGTATTGCCAAAAGAACAGATTGTGTCCCACCAAGATCTTCCTCTGTCTACCATTGCAGACCCACCATTTTCACCATTTACAAGACAGGTAATCGATTATGTCTTTTTTCTTTTAATATATATATATATTCCTGATAAGCAATGATAGTAATCTGGGATCTGTAGGCTTTATTTGTAAAAATAGATAAAAAGTTTGGAACCTGGTCAGAAAACGATGGTCTTGTATTTCACTTTACATTTCTCAATGTTCTTCAGAGCTGGCAGAGTACAATATCCACATCTAGACAGTAAGATGATGGTGTACATTGATAGATAGATAGATACATTTAACTGGTATTTCGCTTGATACTCAACAATCTCATCTATACATACCTTATAATTCTTTTAGAGCTTTAGTTATGTTGATTGATGAAAAGGCAATTTATGGAGATATTCCTAATTTTTTCGAGTTTTCTATGGAAAAGTAAGCACACACTGTAAATCGATAAACACAGCACATCTTCCAATTCTTTTTGTTTTTTTTTGTTCGGCTTGTAGACAAGAAAAGATACTAGAGTGTTACAGAAATACTCTAAATAAGTCATTGGAACCATTCTCGGTTGATCAACCCATACACTCTTATTTTAAGGATTATCGTAAACCCAAAGAGACAATTGGTGAGAGCATGGCATGGTAAAGTATAGAGCCCAAATCATTCAAGCATCTTATTTATTTATAATTAAGCACTAAACCACGTCTACATTTCTTCAATTATTCATTCAAGGCTACAGGGTCTTCTTGGACTATCAATCTCTACATCAATTTATCTCTCGAGTGTTGAAGAACCCGATCAGTTTGTGGTTTGTCCACCTTACTTTAAAAACCTCTGTCGGATATACTTGAATCAGCAAACCAATCTTACAGCAGACGAATGGACAAATAAATTGTATGCAGATATGATAAACTAAAAGCCCAAGACTTGTTCCATAATAATCATTAACCCTTTATTCTTTTGGAACAGCCTAGATTTACAACAGAGTTCGATTGATTGCTTTGATAGCCTGGTATATATTTCTGCCGAAACTTTGTAAGTATCTATATATATATTATATGATTTCTTTTTGTCCCAAGGGTTACATAGTGTGATACCAGACTCTATGTGTGTTCACTTATTACTTTATAGCAATAGAGTTAATAGTAATAGTAGTAGAAACATATCAAGTAGCTAGAGAAAAACAAACAAAACAAACCTAGTGCTCACAATAGGATATTGTTTCCTTTTGTTGCCTTGTTGTTTGGCTGTTGTAACTGGGAATTTGTAATCTTTTTACTATTTTACAAAACATATTTTGTACAATAACCTACCTGGGATGAGCCATTTACGGTCATCTAAAGATATATGTGCTATTCTTATTGTGAAATCTGTGCTTCCTCTTCTCCCTCCCCCCAGCTTTCTCTCTCTCTCTCTCTCACACACACACAGAGCGATACATACATATAATCACACAAACCTTCCCTTCTTTCACCCTTTTCTTTACATATATATTCTGCTGTAACAAACATTAGATTTATATATATATTATATTATATTACATGGCAGTACATTGCATTGCATTGTATTGCATTGTATTGCATTGTATTACATATCATAAACAAAGAAACTCAGGCTTCTCATTTCAGAAACTTACCGAACCCTGAATCAAAGCAAGCTAGTCCCGAACCCAAACACGAGCCAGGTGCATTAATAAAAGAAGACTTCCGTAACCAAGGAATTCATTTTACAATTAGATCCGTAAGTAGTTTAATTTAATTTTTTATTATCATTATCATTGTCCCCCACTTCATATCTAAACCACAATCAATCTACTTTATGATAGTTTCCAATCGAAAAACATGAACCAAAGAACGGTAACAAACAAATTTGAATAATAATACTTAATAATTTATTTATTTATTTATTTTTTAAAAAAAAGAAAAAGAACAACCAAAAGAGCTTATCTCGGAACAAATAAGCTTATCAAAAGACACATATGAACCCAAAGAACAAATTCCTATTGCTGGTATCGGTCTCAATTTAAGTGCTCATCGCCATCTACCATCGACATTCGAAACAAAGAAAGAAGCAAAAAAGAGAAAAAAAGGCGATTTGCCTGAGAAAGTCTCAAAAGATAGTGTTGAATCTGGCGAGAATGTAAAGCCAGAAAAGAAAACAGCCAAGCCTACTAGACCAAGAGCAACAACAAAGAAAAGACCGGCAGAAGATCAGACGATTCATTCAGACAATGGACAAGATATCTGTTATGCTAAAGATCCCAAGGATGCCAAGTGCGACGATGATAGCCACGAAATGATCCCAAAAACCAAAAGAAAATACACGCCAAGGAAGAAGGGTGTAAATCAAACGGTCATCAAGGGAGACGATGAAGCGGCAGTGGAAGTGGCCATGACAGAAACAGAACCTCAGAGTGTGTCAGAAATACAAACAAAAAAGAAAAGAAAATACACAAAGAAAACACCAAAGACGACAGTAGAAATGACCGCAAAAGGAGACGATCTATTTACAATGTTCTTTCTTGAAACATACCAGCCCAAAGAAGGGTACACACCAAGGGAGAATATGGTTACAAATGAAAAATTCAAAGAGAGTGCAGGAATGCAAAAAAAGAAGGGCGATATGTACCAATGTGTGGAGTTCCCAGGAACACAACCTCTGGGGTCTACAAAAAATGCAAGTATTCATATATATATATATATATATATATATATTTCCCATTGAACACTTTCTTTATTTCTACTGTTTCTGTGTGTGTGTGTTTTTTTCCTGTTGTCGTACTTACCGGGTGGAAGGGTTTATTTGTTTAGCCTTCATTTTATACTAGAGACACAAAGGAGACCGATTATGACAGTGACGCGACGGACGATGGAAGTGATTTCAGAGATAATCAGACATCTTTTAATGTACCTCCTGCGCCTTCTGCACCTTCTGTACCTCATGTGCCTTTATCCCGCTCTTTTACAAACACTGAATTGTCTACCGTGCATGATAGTTATAGTTATAGCCACACCAATAATCACAGCTACAGTTACAGCTTTAATGATAGTCATCATATGGCCAAATCTGAATCAGAGAGACCGGCTGATTATGACAGCGATGCCACGGATGATGGGACGGGTAACTGATGACAATTGTATGGGTAGGTTACCTGAAACCCCACATCTCAATTACCATTTAATGATAGATAAAAATCTTTGGAGAATACATGTCTGTAACCAATACACTTTTAAAATAATAATAATAATTTTATTATTTTTCTGTCTTACCAATCCATTGGGAGCTCTTTATAGATCGTTACACTTTAAACCCAATAATATTTTTTTATTTATTTTTTGGTACCAGGAAATAAACAAAGGCATGTAATATAAAGGGGTTCTTACAAGATGTTCATGGCCCAAATATACATACATACATACATACATATATATATATATATATATATATATTGAATATGTATATAGGTATATAGGTATATATGCACAGAGAAAGAAAGAAAGAAATAAAGAGCCTATTCGGAACTACAAAACGGTCAGTAGTACAAATCCTATACAAATCCTATACAAATCTTGTACAAAATTTCTTTTTAGAGCTTATTTTTAGTGGGGAAAAAGTGGAGTAAAAAAAATAAGATATAAATTATCAAGGTAGCACAAAACTACAGCCCACCCACACCCCCCACATATACACGCTAGACAATATATAATAATAATAGTAATAAAAAAGAATGTCTCGATTATTTGTTCTCAAAGGATTATATACATATAGCAAGAACAAGTACTACATGAATTCAAAAGCCAAATATATATATATATATATGTGTTTTGATATTCACCCCCAACAGAACTCTATATATGTACTGCCTGATCTACACCCTTAACACTTGCCCAAAAGGTCAGGCAGATAGAGATATATTAATCAAACTGCTTTAAGGAAAAACCAAAAAAATAAATAAAAAAAAATACATAGAGTACTATTCACTTTGCAAACAAATACAGATATATAGCATATAACTTGTAGGCAATAAAAACAAGTATCAATATAGCTTTATAATTAACCACTGAATTCATGTCCTACCCACGAGAAATTTGTTCGTTTCTATTATAATTATTATTTTGAACAGAATTCATCTTTTATTTATTTATTTTATATATATATACTTTATCTATAGTACGCTTTCAATTCAAGTGCGTGCACCAATAACAAGCTTAATACCAAATCATAGTATTTTCAGAATGGTGATACAGATAGGGGTTTCTTTTCCTTTGGGTTTAAAGCAACAAGTCCGTTGGTCAATACTTCCCCGCAAGTTGATATATATATATATATACACAGGGAACAAATACATTGATAGAGTTCAACAAGTATTAGAAAATAAGTTGTAGCGGTATAATGTAAAAATGATAATAATAATAATAATAATAATAATAATAATAATATAGGTATTACACATATTTTGAAATATAATTTAGAAAGCATTATTGTGCTCAAGGTGATTCTTGCTTTTGGTGAGGAAAGACTTTCTCTTGCGTCAACTCATCTGCCACCAGCCTTCCTTGCGATACCTCATCACTTCGGCCAAGAGTCCAGATCTGTGCAAACCGATTGAATTTGAGAACCTTGGGGTCCTTGATGGTGTAGAATTCACCGTCGCACATAATACACACAATGTTGTTCTTTTCGTATTTGTTTTTCTTGATGTCCATGATACGCTTCTTGACCGTTGCCCATAACGATCTGTTGCTTTCTGTACCTTTCTTGCCTTCCTTCTCTTCATGAGGAGATCGGAAATGGATCTCAAATTTGGTCTCAAATTGCCCAACTCGAGATACATGGCTTCGTATGTTTGCCAGCTTCTTAAAGTAGCTGAACAGATTATCAATCACCATGATTTCCATCTTGCCGTCATTTGCTAGCTGTGGATTCCATGTGCTTGGGTCTGTAGGTCCTGACCGGTCTTCCACAACCTCAAGCCCTGACTCAGCCTCACCCCATAAATCAACTTCACGTCCCCTAGAAAAATAATAATATTAATAAAAATAATAATATTATTATTAAGATATACATGTAGTGGACATACCAAATGTGAGGAATGTTCTGAATAACAAAATCAATCGGATGCTTTGTCATAATGGGTATTTTCTCGCCTGTGCCTGACACATTACTATTTTCTTGACTGTCTTTGGGCAAGTCGCCTGCAATTGATGGCGGTGGAGGACACTTGAGAACCGTCTTGCCATCCTTGACGATCGACTCAATGAAACGTGTGACTGGCGGGAAGTGACGAAAGAAGACCCACTTTGAACTTTCGGTGGCATAGACAAACATGTTCATCAGACGCTTTCCGGCCCGGTGGTCCTCAAACCCACTGCCGACATAACCTTGTACGCCAATCGACATGTAGTTTGACATCTTGCGGATCATTGTTGTGTGATCTTCTTGGGAGTTCTTTATTTCTGCTACATCATGCCCGTCATCCCGTTCTGGGCCCGATTGTCTCACATATCCGGATTTATGTGCGACCATGTCAACTTGCCAGATATCCAACCGAGCCGCATCAGAGTTCTCCAGGCGTTCGGTCACAAGCATCTCTAGGTTGTGTAGTCTAGAGCCAAGAATGTCTTTGTTGGGTAAAGTACGGCCCCATCCAAGTACTTGACTGAAATCATTACCAGTTCCAAATGGAATACCTACATTTTTTTTTAAAAAAAAAGGTTAAATAAAAATGACAGAATTAATTAAATTAACAATGATAATAATACTTACATGAAAAAAATATAAGATCAAGATCAACAGAATGGCTAACCAATAACTCAAAAACACTCATCACCGTTCCATCTCCACCAGCACTCCACACATGAATCTGACGGGTACGCACCGCACTGCTCAGTCTTCCTAATCCCTCGGGTTCACTTTTGGTTAGCTTTAAGGTCTGGTCGGATTTCCGTGAGGATCGACGAGATGCTCGAGTAGATGTCTTGTGACATGCTTTCATAGATGCTTTTCTGGAAGATTTTGATGATGATGATTTCTTGGTCGATTTTCGACCCAAGCTACCCGAAGCTTCTCCTGAAGTTTCTCCTGAAGTTTTTCCTGAGGCTGTCTCAAGAGGACTATTCTCTTCATCATTATCTTCTTCATCTTCTTGAGGCGGAATACTGGGAATTTGGCCAGACTTTACCATACCTTCGATTAGCTTGATCTGCTCCAGACCAGCCAATCGATCATCATCATCGAGAATATTGTGGATCTCGACCTGCACTTGAGGTAACCGACGTAATCGAAAGTGCTGAATCGGGAGGTTGATCAGATCACTGCCTTTGCGATCTCCAGAAAGCGGGTTTACAAAAATAAAAAGGTATATGCTTGGTCGCCCTTCTGTCTCTGTATCTTCTAGACAGACAGACGCTCCGATCGTTCCTGTACGATGTACTGAAGGCCGGGGTGTGGTCTCTTCGATTTCGTGAGTCGGAGGGTTTGGGGGTTTTGGAGTACTTGAAGGACTCGGAGAGCGGGAAGGTCTTTGATGACTTGGAGGAGTAGGAGGTTGTATAGTAATGTTGGCGGCCATGTCCTTTGTATGAATCGGGGTTGAGGACAGAGTTGGAGTCGGGGGTGTACTGATAGAGTGTGTAGAGGATAAGAGCGAGTCTGCCGAAGACCTATTCATTGAGTATGACTGTGCGGTAACAAAGGTATTTGGTGTTGAGAGTGGTATATTATTATTGCTGCTGTTGCTGTTGCTGTTGTTATCATTGCGAAATCTGTTGTGAGCTTCACTAATACGTCTATCGTCATTAAGATCTTGCATAAGGATATAAAGGGATTGCTACGATAATATTGAAAAGAAAATAAAGGAAATTACAAAATAATTAGGAATGAAATAAGAAGAAGTAGTAGTAGTAGAAGAAGTAAAAAACCAAAAATAATAATTATAATAATAAAATATCTTTCTTATACACTATATTTTCATTACATCATTTCTTTCTTTGAATGGTCTCTTTATTTTTCTATTATAGGCAACTGCGCTGACTTCATGACAGAAAGAAAAGAAAAAAATCTGATATTCATGTCGGAGATATAAAACATACTGCCTTTACCTCATATCGTCTATCCCGTATCCATGGTTATTGATTTATTTATCAAGACAAAATAGAAGAAAACAACCATAAATAGAATATATGAATTGGTCTAATCCTATCTATTTAGCACTGTATCTATATAAGCAAAGAGGCCATTATCTTTTTCTTACTAGTTCATAAAGATTATACACAGTGAATCATATCTTTATATAATACAAATTTCGATTTAATTTGTGTGTATGTTTTTTTTTTTTAGTTACAGGTCGAACTTCTTTTAATTACTTTATATGGCGATTTAATTAATTTTCCAATCTTATATACCATAGTCATGTTTATACCAATAAATTGGTCAATCTCAAGTATAAAATAATCAAGAAAATATATTGTACCTATTGGTCTTGACTTGAGAGAAGTTTTGTTTGAGACGAGTGTAAATTTTAGATCAACTTGGAACATTCATCTTTTTTCTTTCTTTCTTTAATGGATCATATAGGTAATAATCAAATGATAGTTCCAGGCTTTCATAATACGGTTTTGTATCTCTAGATGACCATAATGGTCTTTTTATATTTATTCATTTATTTAATTAATTAATTATCTGTGCTTATTCGAATGTATGATCTTCTAGTATGAAACAGAGATCGTAGTACAGAATAACCATGGTCAATGCTCCATCAATCTATATTAATTGCCCTGTTTACAATTCCAATTCCAATTCTTTTTTTAGTTAATGAGTAAGTAAAACTCATTTAATATCGGTGTGCTTCTCCCCACTTCCAATCGAATGCTACGAAAAGATAATTTGTATTTGTGCCTTGATATTCATCCATTAATTGTTTATTAGAATATATATATATATATATAAGCTGATCAGTTTAGATAGGACCTGTTTTTTTTTTCAGGAGGAAGTTAAAACAAATAGTAAGCTCGTGCACGATTTGACGTTTGTTTGAGCGGAACTAAGATATTGGGATAAAACATACTGTAGTATGTCATTGACAAGACTTCTTTGGGAAGGTTGATGTATTTATTTAATTTGAAATCATTATAAAAAACAGCCTTTTTATATATATATATAAAATGTCTTTCAAAATAATAAAAATATGATATGATTTCGACAGTATTGAATAATGATGAATGTTAAGCAGTAAAAATTTGACATCCCACAAGGTGGTTATGGCTTGCCCAATTGCTGCTACGTTCAATTAGATCCTGATGTGATAGGAAAATTTGCTGCGCACTAGGCTTGATTGATCGTGAATAGATGCCATGCTTACGTCACAAGTGTATCACATGTAGTTGGATGTTGAGATGTAACCACCACTACCACCACTACTCCTTCACTCCTCTTTGTTGAGTTAGCTTGTTATAAAGAGGTATTACGAGTGTCTTGCCTTTATATATAAAGAAAAGGCTCATCAAAAGCGGCCCATGTACTCCGTCTGTATGATGATTATTTTATAGGATGAGCCACTGGTAATTCTTTTTTTTTGGTGATTTATCAGGGATTTAAGCAGTCTGTATAATCTAACCAGTCTTGAATTTCTTTCTTTCTTCATATTGCATAACCATATTGGCATTGTTTGTACATGTGTCTGTGTTTTGTACTACATGCTCTCTTTACTTTTTGCTGCACAAAATTATCAACCAAAAGGGGAGTTTTTCTTCTTTTAAATGCCAGGAACAAGTAATCACAAAAGTATTGCTGTGCCAAGCAGGTTATTCTATCTTTTTGCTTGTCATGATCTTTCTTTACCTCTTTTTGTTATGTCATCAGATGTCAACCAGACTGATTAACTAGCAAAGGATCTGTTCATTTTCTTGGTTGATAAAAATGATGTCTTGAAACAACATTTTATCAAGTGATTATTAAGCTGTTTTTATTTCATTTAATGGCTTCCCTCAAGCCTTGACAGCACCATTATGGGGGGGTTTAGGGATAAGAGTACTTTTGGGGTTGGGGTATGCTAAAAATCTTCATCAGAGTAAAATTCATCGGATTCATACGTGAGCGCTTCAAAGTTAACACGATATCTGTGACCATCAAACCACCACCAAAAGATATACATACAATATAATATAATATAATATATCGTTAGTCAACAGGCCTTTAATAATGTATTACATGTATCTGTTGCTGAAAGCAAAAAACAAAGTTAGACGCATATATATTACCTGAGAATTCCACCAATGCCACCGAATCCTTTCACAAATTGAGATCCTTCCTGGGAGCGGTTGGTGATGTACTCAAGTGTAGCACCAAAATCTTTGTATTTTTCAGAAAACCATTCCAACAATGGCTTGACTTCAATCAATTCCATTTCCGAGTTGGGGGCTGCCTCGGCGCACTTGTCCTGAAGAAACTCTCGGCCTTTTTCCTCTTGCTTTGTCGGATGGATGATATGCTCCACGCCTTCGATGTCGCGCAGGACATACCGATTCGTTTCAAGATCTTCCCACACGATCAGACTCTCCACTGCACCAAGCTCCAAGGCCTTCAGAGTGTCATCGACTCCAAAGCAGTACTTTCCGGTATCCTGAGAGATCTCGTTAAAGTAGTTCTGGATCAATCTCTTTTCCTGGACAAATTTCACATTTGACAGTGCATCGGACGACAGTTCGATCGCCTGATTAAACCCGTTTTCGCCACCGTACGACACATCGACCACCTTGACCACCTTGGCCTGCAGACGGATGTCGAACAGATCTGACTGTGATAATTCGGTCTTGAAATCAGCCGAGCCAGCCAACACTAGGCCGGCCACGTTCACCTTGTCAGCGCTGACAAAGAAATTGACGGCCAGTTCGGCAATCTTGCGAACGTAGTTGTGGCGCTTCTCGTCACGCAGACGAGAGAAACGAAGGGCAGACTGGCCACCTCGTCCATGCTTTTTGGGCAAATCAACCTGGAGCTTGTGGATCACGGTGCGCGTGTTTCCAGAAAGCGTACCGAAAAGAGAACCGTTGCCATCCATCACGATAAAACCAAATGTGGCATCTGCCTCCAGAAGCTCGGACAGTGCCTCGGTATGGAATTTGTTGTCGCAAAGATAGAGAGAGGTGTTGATGGGCTTGTGAGGCTCAAAATCAATATTGACCTTTTTCTCTTTGCCTTCATCTGTAACAATCGTGCCACAATAAACCACCAAGCCATTCTCAGGTACTTTTTTTTTTGGTTTTAAAAATAGATGGTAAGTTTTATAGCATAGCATAACATAACACAACAAGGTTTGACTGTGTATTTTTTCCTCTCTCTCTCTCTCTTACCTCTATTGTAGAGCTTAAGGCGCTGTTGAGTAGATGTGATTGCCGACAATACAGAGAGACGATTCACACGGGACTTGATATTGGATGCAGTGCCATATTCATCAGCCAGCATTTTGACTGCGCGGGAGACCTGGTCCCTGGGTGCTTTAAATATGTATTGTGTTGTGTGCACATAAGCAAGAAATAATAATAATAATACTAATACTAATAATCGAGACTCTTTGGTCGTAATATAGTATCCAGAGGTCCAAACTTACGAATAATAAGGGAAATCATAGAGGTACCGTTTCTAGAAAAAGAAGCTCGAGTTGAAATTTAGGTTAAGGATGATATGTTGGAGTTTCAGGTATCAATACCACCACTACTACCACTACCACTACTCCTTTATATAGATATATTAGTTGAAAGTATTGGTTTACCCTCGGGCTGCCTCTAGACTCTTTATGAGTCTCTTCATCTTCCAGATCTCAATGTTCTGGTCTGAGTTGTCTTCAACGGTCATACTCAAGTTTTTGAAATGTTCAAAAAAAAACGAATATATATATATATATATATAAAGGGGGATAAAACGAACAAAAAATTAACAAAACTAAAAGGTTTCAAACAAAAACGACATGGTTTCCCAAGACTATATCAGTCTCACAGTCACTTGTAACTTGTATTGACGTCATTTCAGGTACAATACACTAAGTAGTTGAACTAATATATATATATATTTATATAAAAATAAAAGTAAGGGTGAGATTAAGCTATTGAAATTAAAGAAGTGTTAAAAAAAAAGGTGCTTCTGACTTTGAAAATAAATTATAGTAAAATCCAAGCTTGAATTTCCTGCATGTGAACAGGGAATCTTGGATTTTGATTTTTGTGTGTGTATGTGTGTGTGTTATATGGAATTCGAAAAGGCTTTAAATAAAGTAAGGCTTATTGCTTCCTCTTTACCAATTACAAATGCTTCAAAACAATTAAGACTCGTTACGTATATATAATACTGCTCATCTTAATATTATTTACACGTCAAAAAAGAAAAGAAGGCGAAAGAAATCTAGTCCAGAGTGATTTTGCTGTGAAGTCACCCTTCAATGTTTCATTACTCAGTCCATATACTCACGCTTAAACTCAAACTTGAGCTTGCACTCGCACTTACATTTACATTTACGCTACACTACCAGTCACTCTACATTTGCCTTACCTTGCGACATTGTCCTGTCAAAAGGGCTGTACGCAATGGTTCATTTCCTCATTTAGAAACGTGTGTTCCCCACCGTGACTTTTTCTCTGACAGTAACGTGAATGAATTTGTTCTGAGACGCAACTGAAAAGTTACGCTTTTTTTTTTAAATATATATTCATCATTCATCAACTGTCATCACCATGTTCCAAAGAGAAGCCAATTCAAATCTCTTTTTAGGAGGTGAACGCACCACAGGCCAAGACGTACGAGCCAGCAATGGTAACATATACACGCATATATATATATATATACATATATACATTCAGACATTAACTCAATTACTCAATTTTACTTTTTCTTTTATTTTCATTTTTTAAAAAAAAAGTACTCGCGGCTGCATCAATTGCTAATATTGTCAAGAGTTCCCTTGGCCCTGTTGGACTTGACAAGATGATGGTGGATGAGATTGGTGTAAGTTGCAAAAAGAAAAGGAATTAAAAGATACATATATAAATAAGAAGCCAAAGTCCGTGATGAGGTGTACTCAACTTATTTTTATGTTTTTTTTTCTTTCTTTTTCTTGGTTATAGGATGTCACAATTAGTAATGATGGTGCTACTATTTTACAATTATTAGAGATTGAGCACCCTGCTGGAAAAGTTTTGGTAGAGCTTGCTCAGCAGCAAGATCGCGAGGTTGGTGATGGTACAACTTCTGTTGTAATTATTGCTGCCGAACTCTTGAAGCGCGCCAACGAGCTTGTTAAGAACAAGATCCATCCAACAACCATTATTACTGGCTACCGTCTTGCATCCAAGGTAGCCTGCAAATTTATTGCGGATCAGATGGCTGTCAAGGTAGACACACTTGGAAAAGAGTGTTTGATAAATGCTGCCAAGACCTCAATGAGTTCCAAAATCATTGGCTCGTAAGTATATTAGCTGTATATATATATATTATATAGTAAAACACTCATATACTTGTGTTGTGCTGTTGGGGGTTCATTTATTTATTATTACTCTTGTTGTTTCATATTTCTTTTTTTTTCTTTTCATATCTAAACGTGTAAACTTATGTCTTTGTATTTAGTGATTCGGATTTCTTTGCCAATCTCGCAGTAGAAGCTATTTTGGCCGTAAAATCTACCAACGGTCGTGGTGAAACCAAGTACCCCGTCAAGGCTGTCAACATTCTTAAAGCCCACGGAAAGTCTGGACGCGAGTCTGTATTTGTCCGCGGTTACGCTATCAATTGCACAGTCGCTTCTCAGGCCATGAAGACTCGTATCATCAATGCAAAGATTGCAGTTTTGGACATGAACCTTCAAAAGGCACGCATGCACCTTGGTGTCAACATTGTTGTCGATGATCCCGATAAGCTTGAAGATATTCGCAAAAGGTACTGTTATATATATATATATATATATAGGTCTGAGGGTTTTTATATTGGTGCTATCATTCTAGGCTTTCTTTATTTTCTTCATTAAAATGTAGAATATAGTGATTGTGAAAGCTGATATGAACGGTATTTCTTTTTCTTTTTCTTATAGAGAGATTGGAATCACTACCGAACGTATCCAAAAGATCCTGGCTACTGGTGCCAATGTTATCATGACAACAAAGGGTATTGACGACATGTGCCTCAAGCTGTTTGTTGAGGCTGGTGCAATGGCTGTCCGTCGTTGCAAAAAGGAGGATCTGAAGCGTATTGCCAAAGCCACTGGCGCTACCTTCATTTCTTCATTGGCTAACCTGGAAGGCGAAGAGACCTTTGAGGCTTCTTACTTGGGTCATGCGGACGAGGTTGTTCAGGAGCGCATTTCGGATGATGAGTGCTTGCTCGTAAAGGGCACCAAGATCCAGAACTCTGCTTCAATCATTCTCCGTGGTGCTAATGACTACATGTTGGATGAGATGGAGAGATCGTTGCACGATTCATTGTGTGTTGTCAAGCGTACTTTGGAGAGCAACAGTGTCGTGCCTGGCGGTGGTGCAGTAGAGTCCGCCCTGAGTATCTATCTCGAGAACTTTGCTACTAGTGTCGTAAGTAAAAAAAAAAAACAGTATGTCTAGATATATGCAATGGTTATCTAATATTCTGAGGAATGGGTTTGTTTAGGCTTCGCGTGAGCAATTGGCTATTGCTGAATATGCTAATGCCCTTTTAGTTATTCCCAAGACTTTAGCTGTTAATGCTGCCAAAGGTAAGTCAGATAGATATGGGACAAGCGGATAAAAAAAAAGAGAAAGGGAAAGAATGAATCTACTGATTTATTTTTATCTGACACCTTGATTTAATAGATTCAACTGAATTGGTTTCAAAGCTGCGTGCTTACCACAACGCTGCCTTGAACGACACTGCTGATGAGCGCAAGCGGGTCCTCAAGTATTATGGTCTTGAATTGATCAACGGCTCTGTCCGAGACAACCTTAAGGCAGGTGTCTTGGAACCTTCGATGTCAAAAATCAAATCTCTCAAGAGTGCTACTGAGGCTGCCATTGCTATTCTGAGAATTGACGATTTTATCAAAGTCCTGCCTGATCAGCGAGGCAACCCCGAAGATGATGGACACGGCCATTAAATAAATACACCATCTCATTATTATTATCATTATTATTTTTTAATTTTTTTTTGCTTTGTTTATTTTCTATAAGAATTCAATAAAATCCACCAATCATCCTCATACTTCATCCTTGTCTTTAACGATATTCAATGTAAATTCTATTCTGAGGAAAACACTCCCCAAGCTAATTCATAGCGCCTTTCAAATTCAACCTGGTCAAAGACATCATTATGAAGCTCTATGGCCTTGAGGATATCATCAATACAGCTCAGAACCACAAGTTCAGCTTCACCTTGGGTTGTTATGTCTGGATATTTTCTCTCGATTTTGTTGGTGCTGAAGAGAGTACTGAGGATGAGTGCGAGCCGATCGATACGAATGTTCCATTCACCGACACCTTCAGACAGGTAAATTTCATCTTCGGGAAACCTCAATCGTTGGCCAAAGAATATTTCTTGTGCTTGAAGCTTTGGCATATACGACAACGACAATTTTGCAGTACTCCCAATTACATAATCGCGCACACCATGACAGTAATTGATCAAATCGGAAAGTTTGTACCACTTGAGCTTACTGACGGTCTGTGCTCTAGAATCCCAATGGCTGTACATGTAAAGACAAGATTTCTTTTTTTTTTTTACTCGAAGAAAAAAAAAGCCAGAAAAACAAAAAAAAAAAAAACAAAAAAGATCATTCAAAATAAAAAATAAGAAGAAAAAGACAAAAAGGTCATATTGAACCAATTCACACGAGCATAATGGGTGATTAAATTATGTGCTGGCTTGTTGTCACTCAACTTGCACGTGGCGGGTTGGGAATAACGGGTAGAGTGAGATGGACAATTCAATTTTTTTTATATATATTCTTACTCCCATGCGTTTTCTATTTTTACATATTGACCATGCTATTTCATTCCTTTTGAGGAGAAATTCAACTTAAATCTAGTCAATACAATTAAATTGAGACAATTTTTTTTTTAAAGAAAAAAAAAAGTCCTTATAATTAAAGGTAGATTATATATTATTTTTTCTTGTTAGAAGTTTACCCAATAATAAAATTTTGATTTGGATTAACTCTCTTTTAATTTAACATCAATATGAACCCACCTGCTCCTAATCATAAGAGTTATCGTATAACCAGTCGAGCAAATGATCTTTATGAAAGACACCTCTATGCTGAGGCAGCAGCAGAGTATACAAAAGCTATTGAAGGAGCTGCCGACAGCAGTCGAGACTATCTCGCATTACTTTATTCAAACCGCAGCTCTAGTTTTCTCCGTAGCTATCAGTACAAAATAGCAAGGCATGATGCCACACGCGCCATACAGCTAGCTCCAATGTGGTCAAAGGTACAAATGGAATATCAAATTCGTCAAGCAAACTCATCCAAACAAAAACAAAAAAAACAAACAAAAAAAAAACAAACAAAAAAAAACAAACAAACCAGGCTTATTTTCGATATGCAGATGCTACAGCAAAACTAGGCGACTACAAAGAAGCCATGAATTATTATCAAAAAGCCCTTGAAAAGGTATATTATATCAACTACTACCAATATATAATACTTGTCTCTAAAATAAACTACCACTACCACTACAACAACAACAACAACAACAACAAAAGGATCCAGAAAATGCAAAGTTCATTAGTACCCGAATAGCAAAAACTATAATCGATCAAGACAACTCATCCATGGGATTCAACATTCTTCAAATCATATCCGGGCGCGATATTTGCGTTGAGCGCAACTTTCGCAATCCCATTCAGAATCGCATATATGAATTCGCTAATCATATGCGCAACATTATCCATGTCATTGTAGACAATGATACCAAGCAATGTGTGGTGGTGGATGCGGCAAGTCTTTTGCATAGAATTCTAGTTAATCAAAAGTCAAAACAGAAAGAAGAAATAAGAGAACATAGTTTATTATTATTTTTGTTAATATTTTGTCTGCTTTATTTCTTTGGATATCTCTCTCTCTAATGTAGAACAGTGCTGGGATGTTGATGGTATTTTACGGATTATTGATGAACATGGTTATAATCTAGTAGCTGCAATTGTGACCCATTCCCATTTCGACCATGTGGGTGGATCTCCTCCTGCATTATTTGCATTTCCAATCAAAATCTCTGGTCTTAGTACACTTCTCAAACGAGTGCCTCATATAAAAGCATATGTTCATTCAGACGACATTGACGAAATCCTCCAACACAATCCTTCCATTCCTCCCAACCGCATTGCACCAACCTGTACAGCAGTCACAGAGACGTTGACTGTGGGAAAGACGACCCTTAGATTCCTACACACGCCTGGCCATACCCCTGGATCACAATCGGTCTTAATTCAAGAAAGTCGGCTAATTGCAGGAGACACGCTTCTTTGTGGGCTGTGTGGCAGAACAGATCTTCCAGGTGGAAATCGTAAAGTTATGGAGCACACACTTAGATATACGCTTGGAAAACTAGATGATCGAGTAGTAGTTTATCCTGGACATCATTATGGATCCGAATGGTCCACTATTGGTATTGAGCGGGACAAGGGATGTCTTGGAGAAGATCTTGTTGGTTTTGGTATGCATCCTTAGAGCAATACCAATAGTAAAATTACATATTTTTTCTTCCTGGTTTATTCCGCATTCCTTTCCCTTTTTTATGTATGTACTCCGCCTATAATGATTGGTGGCATAAAAAGTGACACATTGGCTGTCACGGCATAACCTTTGTCATGACTCATTTCGACAATAGAATGCATAATGTGATTGTATTGATTGTATTGATTGTATTGATTTTATTATGATTGGAAGGATATGTACAAGAAGATATAGTGGAAAGTTGTGGGGGGGATAGTTATTTGTGATTATTATCATTTTTCTGTTAAGAGAACTTTAGGTTGTACGGCTTTTCCAAAGTTCAAAGGTAGTACCTCTTAAACTTTATGGCTGTTATGAAAGTCGATTTTGTATGAATTGGTTTCTGTACATGGTCTGGGCGATACAGCATAGATATATGGAATTTTATGGGTATGGATAGAGTCCCCACCATCTTTAATCTGGTGACTATGTGGGTAGAGAGTCCATTGAGAGGGATGGACACCATTACGAGGACAATCAGACTGTATGCCATTTGTTTAGATAGAATTATACAAATTAATCTTTTTTTTATATACCAAATGCTGAGGAATCCAGTTTCCACACAGTTCACAGGTAGCAGGCAATTGAATAAAAGGGTACATTTCTTTGTAAGTAGCCAAACGAAAGAAAGAAAGAAAGAAAAATAGATGGATAAAGGCAGTAAGAAATTCAATTTTTATCAAATATTTATTTTTATTTTGTATTTTATGGGTCAGCTTGCATGGTCACACTGATTGATTGCAAAGCCAACAATGGTACTCCCCCCCCCCCCCCCTAGTTATACAATATGACGCTTAGAGTAGTCCTCTTGATCATGTTCATCCTTGGTATCTAATATTGGTGAACTTGGCTCATTGTGAGAAGCTCCAAGCATCATCGGTTGACGATCCAAGTGAGGATTGTTATCCGGGTGATCTTCTTCAAGTGGGTTGAATTGCTTCAGACGTCTGTCCTTGATCTTACGCTTCAATGCCAAAAATCCACCGGCCACACACGCCAAGGCCACCAGCCCACCAGCGACACCGAGTCCAATGACGCCAGCCTTGGGGAAAGTAGAGCTGATCGAAAGTACAGGTACATCCGATACATCGTTGGAGTAAGTTACAAAGGATGTTGTTGCCAAATTATCAACAGTACAGCCATACTGGTCGGCTGACTTGGTCTGAATCGACTCATTATCCGAAAAGTGACGCAAAAATACCCTATCTCTGTTGCTGAAGAAATTAGGGAACTGCGCTTCGATTAAGTCTTGGATCAATAAATCAGGACGAGCGAATCCTCTTGTCCACCAATCTACATATATACATACATATTTGTGAGTATTGAATCTGTAGACTTCAGTATTAACATTAAAGAAAAGTGATTTACCTGATGAGTCACTGCTGGCAACCAAGTCAAGACGCCAAAGTTGACTGTTACGCTCGAATGGAGGACCTTCTGGATCGTTTACATAGGGCTTGATTGTTTCATAACGCCGAAACGCAGCGTCTGCAGCTGCATTTACACTACTTTCTGAATAACCCATCCATGATTGCCAATCATCAAAGTTGTTCTTAAACGAAGATGAAGGACTGAGATCAATTACGACCGAAGAGTTCTGCATCTGGCCCTTCATAGTCAAGGGAGATCCCGGGCGTGCTACCAAAGGAACTGTGATCTTTGCGCCTGCATCAGCTGTGAGGTTCTGGAAATAGATGTTGTTGGGGACATTGAATTGGGTTGAAGAAGGATCATAGGACATAAAGGTTATATTGCGTCGCCATGGTATATCAGCTTGATTGATGCTGTTACGATAAACCTCGTAGTTTGCTTTGATCTTGTTGAAGATTACTTCAGATGCCTTTTCCTGGTTTGTAAATAAAGCGATGTATTTGATCCACTCTGCAGTCTAGACAGGCACATGGATTTAGTTTGGTATATACATAGTTAAAAGACAGATACTCACTGCCAGAGGAGAGGACTCATAGTTCATTCCAAGACCAACACCCTTTGGATCGTTTACTGATGTTGTGGGATATATGGCCAGATCATATCGTGTACGGTCAATGATTCCAGCCTGGTCAAAGTAAGCTGGCGTGGGAGTAACGCATGGGGAGGTAAGATTACCAGTGTCGCCTATATAAACGATATTATTGCTGTGTCCAAGAAGCTACAAGAATTACAATAAGAAAAACCCGAATCAGACAAGAGAAAGAAAAAAATTAGTTTCCAAATGTTTGTTTCACAACTTTTCATGCATATAATAAATGTGCCTTCTTACATCCAAAAATCCAATCACACGCGTATCAACTGCAGCAAAGTTTGTAACAGGAATTTGGATATATGACTTTGATTGAACATCTGTTAAGTTGGGTTTTGTCTGGGTGCAATACAAAATATAGTATTCTCCCAAGATGATGTTCTGAACAGTCTTGTATGTATTCGCATAGGTAACCTTGAATAATGATGAGCTTTCTATAATAGAAAATTAATGTCAGACACAATCCTTCTTCTTCTCTGTAGTGGTTAGTGATTTAAAGAATAAACGAATGAATACTCACGCAATGGGTCTGTGAGTTTGCTATCGGCAAAGTAGTCTGTGGTCGAGAATGGGCTATCAGAAAAACACCCAGAAAGGGATGTGGATGCTGTTGCGCTTGAGGTGGCTGTAGGTGTGGCTGTAGGTGTGGCTACCGCACTAGATTCAATTGGGGAAGTTGGAGTGGATACATCTTCTGTAGCTGCTTGTGATGTTGGAACAAGAGTATCTTGGGCAAAGACCAGACCAACCAGGATACACACAATAAAGAGAATATCACACTTCATACGATCTTTCTTTCCTATAGGAGAACTATCGGTTTTTGATCACGGAAGAAAAAGGATGCAAGAACCCGGATTGTATTCTGTCGGCTCCGTATTTATATCTGAAAAAAATAAAAGACAAAACAAAAAAAAGCAAGAGTTCCAATTATAGATATGGCTGTCAAGGCTGAAAGTCAAAGGGGCTTGGTTGTTGGATTTGGATATATTTTTTTCTTTCTTTCACTGTAAAGATGTCTTGGAGTCATAATACCAAAGAAATTTTCTCAGCCCTATTTTCTATCGTGATAATGCAATATGTACATTAGAGACAAATAAGCCTCTATCTAGCTGATTAATAATAAGCTGTATTTTCAAGTACAAATACAAAAATAAATATAGTGAGTTTGGTTTTGAGTACGGAAATGTCAAACTAATTTGAAAGGCTCTTGGATACACACACACACAGAGAGAGAGATGTATGCCCTTTATTTTTTATTATATGTTTTTGGTGCAACCATAATCACTCAGCCCTGGTAATATTTCTTAATAAATAAATATATATAAAAAAAAAACTACCAAATTCCGACTGCTTCTATACGCAGAGTCAAAATTATTTGGTCTTTAATTTATTTTTTTCAACAACTGTGGCGCACTTTTAAGAAATACTAATACAATAAAAGCATTTTCCATTTGTTGAATATATATATATATATATTGCAATCAAGACACTTTGTATTGTAAGCTTTTGTGGTCGTTTGCCAAGAGCTTTGTGGTTGTCTATATTTCAAAAGAACAAAAACTTTAAATAAGTAGAATATTCATTTCTATACTAATTTATAATTTTTCTAAAATAAGTGTAATTTCTTATTTATTTATTTATTTATTTATTTATTTTGGTTTTGGCTGTACTTCAATATCGATCATTTCCAACATGCATTCCTTTTTTTTTTTTGAACACTTGCTTCAAATAAGCCTACAAAGGTACTTGTCATATACGCCTACATTTGAATGGTTTCTGCTCCTTTTCCAAACAACTATCTAAGGCGCTTCAGAGTAATAGGTCCAAAATACATTGAACACTTATATAAATACATACATAGATCTATTAAAGGTAGTTTAAATGTACTCCAATGTATATAGAATAATATTCTTCAAAGGCACTTTAATATCAATGTTGATATTTTTGTATTTTGTGGCATTATCCTTTTTACATATATGTAAACTAGTAACCGAAAATTTTGCTTTTCAGTAGGACAGTAAGTTAAATTATAACTTTGAGGTGTTCTTGCTAGACTTTAATTATTATTATTATTTCATCAAAAAGAAAAGAAAAACAGCCATACTACTTTTGAAGGACACAATAAGTTCAACCTCTTTAACCCAAATATATTCTAATATTGTCACTAGAGCTATATCTTTCTTATTTTATTCATTTCATTTAATTTTTAATTGAAAGCTGCCAGGATAGCTATCTTTCGTTTAATGCTTCTCCACAAATTAACTCAAAGCCACTTTTGCAAATGTTATAGACAAATTTATCACATCACATCACCGTAATTCTATTTTCTTTCTATTACCAGTCTATTATTTATAAGCCCATTTTTTCTTTACTTGTCGTCATGTATACTTGGATCAAATAAGGCTTTAACAATACAACACAATAATATATAACCAGATGATCTAACTTTCCGTTCAGATTATTCTCTGCAATAGGAGTAACCATCAACTGAACGTTCCATACAACCTTTATCAAAATATGACACCAACTTAATCAGATAGTCTTTTTTTTTAAAAGATATATATATATATATATTATGAATCTAAAAGTGAAAAGAAGTTCAGCCTTCACAAAGTAACAGTAAAGTTTCTACAAGCTCAGACATATAATAGTTCCATAATACAGCAGATTTACTATGTGCATCATAATAATAGTATATTACTATTAAACAGACAAATATTTGAAATCATCCGAATCAATGAGTACTTAAATCACCAAGCTTTTAAGCAAAACAAAGACAAAAGAAAAATAAAGCAAACCCAAAAGTTAAAGGCTGCATATATAGTCTTACTGTACATGTACGGTGAAAACTTTAAATACAACCGAAAACCTCATAGTTATTACATTATTTTTTAAACGTATATTTAATATATAATTGATCTATTCAGGTTTAATATGGTACAATTTACAGCTGGGATAGCCAGACCCAAAAATTCAAGGCAAAGATCAAGATAAAATTAACCAGTCAAATTAATTTATAACTACCCGTACCTTTTTATTTTATTTTTTAAAAAAAGGGGTGCTCATCCAGAATCTTCAAAGATATTCAAGTTTGGAGATCAACCAATAATATTGCTTAATACACTATTTCTGCATTGAATTTAGACAATAAATTGCTCCTAGTACCATCTCTTCCATCAAAAGCATAATCTTCTTCTCACTCCAGATGGAAATGAAAAATAAAATAAAAAATAACAGCAAATAAGAGTTGTTTGATATTCTTTCTTTGATATATATTTTTTTTTAAAAAAAAAACAATTTTTATGCGAATTTAAAAGTTCTAATATTTTACTATTCTTTTTTAATTCCTCATCTATTATCAATGACCAAAAAATCCCCAACCACCAATGTTCGTCAAAAGGCTGCCAATAATAGTAAAAGTAATGTCTGAATGTCTTTTTTAAAAAAAGAAGTCATCTTGATCCAAAACTAATACAAAGTGTCGCGTTAATGTAATTTTGGTTACGAATGTTGCTGGTATTTTTACATGAAAAAAAAAAGAATCTTCATTATCGAAAAAAGAATTCTCTGTAATTGAGGATGAACAACTTTGCCGGTCTTATCTTTCTATTTCATTAAACGCAATTCGTGGTGCTCAGAAAAGCGGACCCCTTTGGTCTAGAATAACAAAACACTACCAGGAATCTGTTACCGATGATACTGTAGATCGCAATACTCTTTCCTTGTCCACTCGTTGGGAAGTTATAGACACCGCAGTTCTTAAATATGTTGGATTAATGACTCAAGTGAAAAGATCTCCCTTCTGCAGCCCCGACGAAGAACTCAATGTAAGTACTTGACGTCCAGGCTATAGTCTTTCTTCTTCTTCTATCTATACCATAACTAAACAATAGTTTAGGAGTCAATGGCCGGCCAGTTTTACACAGCCGAGATGAATACAAACTTCGATCTCGTCCACTGTTATCGAATTTTGGCAAAGCAACCAAGGTGGCAAGTATACCTACCCGGGTACAGCAGCACAAAGACCCAAAGGCCCAAAGTTAAAAAGGCAGCTGCTATTGTTATTGACGACGATGAAAGACCATCAGTACTTCCAACTCGTGCAACTAAAAGAAATAATACCGAAAATCAAGGATCCCTGAAAAGAAAACACGAAGATGTTATAGAAATCTTGAGTTCGGACGAAGAGAGAACCATCAGAAATAAGAGCAAGAGTACCGAGTCTGGGGAACAGTCTATTGAGGGTACCCAAAAAAAGTCAAAGCTTGACAAATAAGATGATCACAGCCTTGTAAGAACTGACTATTATCAAACAATCTACAGTAGATATGGAAAATAAAGGTTATTAATACAAATGAAATAGGTGATCTTTTAAGGTACAAAGGATTTTAGAGAGAGGCATAGGGTAATCCCTTTATGACCAAAAGTAAAATAAAAGATGGCAGCATTAATAAAAAGCAAAAGACGAGAATACTGATAGAAACTAACTCACAAAAATAAAATACAAATGTTTAAGTATTATTCTTATTCTTATTACTACCTTTTCTTTTATTTTATTAACACCTCTTTTACTTTTTTATTTTCATTTTTTATAACAGGCTTTTGGTAAAATTGCATTTTGACTGTAAGTGCCATTGTCATTTTTGGATGGCCATGTATGTATGTACCTTTGGTGAGTTTTAGTAAAGCTCCATTTGGCGAATGACATTTCTGGAAATCCAGAAATCCGAAAAGACATTCCAACCAAAATCAGCCTTTATACTACTATTTATTTATTTACTTTTATGACAGCTTCTGTCGGTGCTAAGCATCACTCTCATCAACTGCATACCTGTTCTTTCTCTATTATACTCAACAGTACTGTACAATGAAATTCATGCTGTCATGAGATTTTATAGATAGGTTGGCTCTATATTATGACCAGCTAAAGAGAATATTGAAGAACACCATTATGCCACATCAAAAACACGCTCCATGTCCCTTTCTATTATCATTATGATGTTGTTTGGAAATTACGAACCACGTTTTTGAAAGATTGACTTTTTCTAATTTAACCTGTGACCACCTCAAAAAATTAAATTGATTTTCTTATTTATGTATGAGAAACCACCTTGTATATTCTCTGCTATTAGTGTTATGAAGGAAAGTGAGTTATGCTCTAAAAGTTTATATTTTTCTTGCTTAAATTGTTTACAAAGTCTCCCTTTCCTTGAGCTTTCTAATTCAGTAAACTTCTTATAGGATACCAAAGACATATGAGGGAAATTTTATTATTCAAAGATTTTTATAAAGGAAATATAAGTTAAATATAATATAATATAATATAAGATGGTCAAGTTCATGCTACTTCAGTCCAGTCCAGTCGGTTCCAGTCAAGTCCAGTCAGTTTTTTTTTCTTGGTCCATTTGATTTTTCTTTTGATCTTTTATTTTTGTTCGTTTTTTTCTTCTTTTTTGTCCAGTCAATATAAGCTAAGAGTGATATGAGGAGGGGGAGGATTTTGATATTGAAAAATAATAAAGAGGATAATTTGGACTTTGATTTTGATTCTTTTTTTGATTCTTTTTTTTGTCCAGTCAATTTCACGGAATAGTAATAAGGGAATGATTTTGATATTGAAAAGAATAAAAAGATAATTCGGACTTTTTTTTTTTTGCTTTTTTTTTTGTCCAAACACAGCACACATAATAAAGGGGATAATTTGGACTTTTTGATTTTTTTTTTTGATTTTTTTTTGATTTTTTTGTCCGAACACAGCACACATAGTAAAGGGGATAATTTGGACTTTTTGATTTTGATTTTGATTTTTGATTTTGATTTTTTTTGATTCTTTTTTTTTTTTTGGTTTTTTTTGTCCAGTCAATTTCATGGAATAGTAATAAGAGGATGGGTTTTGATATTGAAAAAAATAATAGAAAGGGGTTTTGGTATTGCTCTTTTCGCTCTTTGTTTTTTTTTAGCTTCTTTTTTTGAGCATTTTTTTTTGTTTTTTGTTTTTGATCAAAGACTTCATTTGCTTTGTATGTATATATGTAAAAAGGGATTTCATACCTTGTCCTGATCCAGAGTCTTGTTCCAGTTCGCAGCCTTGCTTCAATCCAGGTCCAGGTTCCAATGCAGAGTTCTTTCGGTTTGTTCATCTTTTTTTTTTTTGGTTGTTTTTTTAGAGAGAGAGGAGGGCTTAGTATATGCCTGTGTAATTTTTGGACAGGACTTAGTATAGGCCTCAGGGTCGGATTTCTTTTGATCCTTTTGGAGTGGAGGACTTAGTATATGCCCGTTTTTTTACAGGTCTTAGTATAGGCCTCGGATTTGGTTTTTGGTTTTTGGTTTTTCTTTTGGAACTTGCTTTTGGAATTTTGCATTGGACCCCTTCTTGGAAATCGACTTGGCCTTGAGACTTGGAGGTACAGCCCAGATTTTGGACTTTGATAGAAATGCGCCTTTACTTTTGTATGTATATATGTATGTATATAAGTGTGTATATGTATGTTTGTATGTCTATGACTATGACTATGACTATGTGTATGTGTATGTGTGTATGTGTGTGTGTGTGTATACTTCTCTACTTGTGTACTTCTCTACTTGTTTATATATATTTATGTGCTAGGACTAGTACTAGAACAGTACTTGATAGTGTTTGGACATTTGGACTTGGACTTAGACAAGACTTGGAATCGGACTTGGACATATAAGCAAACTGTGGCTTGACCATTTCAGGGATTCTGCTAGTCTATAAGTTTCTACTTGAGATGAGATAGAGAGATAATTGTGAATATAATTTTTTTCTTTTTTTCTTTGCTTTTTTTTAATGGTTTTTTTGTATATTTTTTATATTTTTTTTTTGTGGTTTTTTTTGTATTCTTCTTGCTTGACTTGGTTCTTGTTGCTGACATTCTTGCACAGGATTCAGGCTTCGTAATTTGCTGCATTATTGGAGTTGATAAGGCCTAATATGGCTTAAAAAGATAAAGAAAAAAACGAGTGAGAAAACGAGAAATATATTTACATATGAGGTAGGTTTGAATGGCCAAAATAACATACCTTAATTTATAGAATTTGTTTTGTAAGTAAAGGAACTTGTATTGGAATAGGTAACATCATCTGAAGAGACGGGCTCGGGACTGCAAAATGTTCTTCGATGACCGGGCGGAATGGACCTTGACCACCAACAGTAAACAACCAAGCTTCCAGCAGAAACAATGTGCCAACTTGCAGCGATGGGGTCAACCACAAAAGGGTTTGACCACCGAATGGCAGAGGAGCTACCAGATCTTGGCTTACCACACCAAGAACCCTAAATATATACAGGCATACAATGCAATGTACAATATTTCGAAGGGAGAAACAGTACAACTAGCGTACCGAGCAGCTTTACCTTTTGGTAAAGTCTAACGCTCACAAACTCTCTCTGGTATCCTCTAAAGGGTTGTAGTATTGTGAACCCTGTCCCAGGGCGACCCTGAGAAGAAGAAGAAATATCATATAATTAGCACCGAAACATATTGTGTATAAATAATACTTATCTTCTGGATAAACGGACTAATGGTTGATATTATCTCTGACAAAGAAATCCAGAGACAAAAACAACCCTTGAAAAATTGCCTTATCGCTTGCTTTGTGGTTCACATTGATTTTGCCTTGAGCTCTGTTGTGTACTACTGGCGGCCTCTAATTGTTCCTACCGGTGTTCTCGGTCCATAATATAAACCCGGTCATCTCGAATACCTTTTTGTAGTCCTGAGCCGATAGTCTTGAATGATGATGGGGAATTTATTCTTGTTGTAACCATATCCTAGTCGAGACTCTTCATGTGCTTTTTGGCCAACCCAGCGAGATGGCGAGACTCTGGGTCACCTTACTTGATCTTTAACTTGTTGTGCTTGAAGGTTTAGATACTTGAATGCTTGAATGCTTGAATGCTTGATATCATTTTTTTTTCATGTTCATGTCTATGTTCAACTTTGCTTTGATACTGGATTCAATTTTCCATGGAATTATATATATATATATATATATGCATGGCTTGTAAGCACTTGTCTCGACTTGGTTTGGATAGGTTCATAGAAAGTAACCTTGCTTCTCCTTCACAACTGAGAGTGTGCATAAACGCCCTTCGACTCGGGTCTTGTTTTCTTGAGTATATTCATTTCCAGTTGCTAACTGTAACCTTCTTTTGTTTTTGGTGACAATTTCTAGCTCACCCTGCTTGGTCTGGTTCATTTACCAGACCATATTAATCAGAGTCCTCCTCAAATGAGAGTGGCTAGGACTCTAACCACAGGTTTTGCGTGATGCTTGAAATCATCGGCGAATTCCACGCTATCTCTTCAGTAACTTTTTTTTGTATAGTCAGTTTATGTTGATTCAACTGATAAAGTCACTGATACCCAATTGATCAGTCATTGAAGCATATCCTTTTGTGCAGATGAACTTTGGTTTTGCCAACTCAAAATAGCTGCGGATGTCTGGACATGCATGTGTACGCATCGTTTGAGTCCAGACACAAGGACTGGTAGCAAGCATAATGACTGATATACCGTCATGTCTGTGAGGGAAAACCTCGCCAATCTTGCGTAGAAACTAGGTGTTTTTGGCTCGTTTTCCCGAAACCTCTTGGGATTGTCTACCCCCCAGCAATAGATTTTCCACAATCTATGGTGTAGCAAACTCAAAGTCCAAAAAGACTTGTCCGAGCCTACCAGTGAATCTTCGAAAACTCACCAGAAAAAAAGGGGAGACGGAAGATAGCCTTCCAAGGACTTCAAGAAAGAGTCCGGCAAGGAAGCAAAACCCATTCGGCCAGACATGACTACATAATGAACACCGTGCCCTACAGTATTCATTCTCCCTGGCTTAAGCACAAAACTCAAGCTACAAAGGCCTTGAACCCAGGTACAGAACATGCCAGAGACCCAGCCAACCGCGATTTCCAGAATGAGATCAGAACGATACCAGAACGATACCAGAAATCTAGTCAACCAGACCAGACCAGCCAACAGGACCACCGTGGCCCAAAAACAACCCAGAATCAAGGACTCCGGAAGCCCTACTCGTACAAAAACCACCGCTCACAGATCTCGGCCTCAGACCTGAGAGGAAGTCAACAAGAACCCTACGAACAAAAGGCTCAAGCCAACCCTACAGCAGTGCAAGCACCACCCTCGAATGTATACAAACGGCAAATACCAGAGGCAAACAGGATTGAAAACAAGTCGAGTACCACCACAAGTTACACTCATATGTAGACCTCCACAATCTACCTTCTCTTTATACTGTCTATGCCAAGCCAAGACTCAGAACCAACCTAACAGGCGGAGCATGGCGTCGATCCCAGAGGGAAACGATAATCCAGTCCTTTGAATCTGAAAGCAGTAGGAACCAAACGTAAAAGAGGCTACCCTTACAGCTTAACCAAAAGACCCAACGTGAATCACCACGCAGACAGTCCCAAGGAAAAGTACTGTGAAAGGTCTAGGAATTCCAGTGTCACCATAAAGCTTACCAGAAGCTTCAGGATTTACCTTCTGTTCCGACCGCATCGGCTTGGCTCCAGGGCCAACCGACCGACAAGATGCCCGCTTGGTGAAGCGTACAGATCGCATCTTAATGTGCAGACCTTTGAACCGGTTCATGACTTGAATTACGCTGTGGCGTACTTTGCTTGTTCCTCTTTGCCTACCCAACCCTTCCCTGAGTCAGCGGTACCAACGCAGAAAAGCTTACGAGTCAAAGGGGGTGGATACAGCCATTGTCATTCTTGAGTTATCTGTCTGGGGATTTCCCGGAAGCCATATTCTTGTTTCCACCACCTTTTTACTGCTGGATGCAGCACCAGGCTTTAGGAACCAAGTCAAAGCAAAATTTTATTTCTTAACCAACATTCGTTCACAATTAGGTCCAAAGTCAGCCGATGGAACCCAAAAGCTAAGCACAATTAGGCTTTCCCTTCTTGCTACCGGATGTAGCACGAGGAGTAGGCTTCACTGGCACCGAATATTTGGCATCTTAGAAACCCTTTGCCTGGAATTCGGCGGCCGACAAACCGTTGTTTGTTGGCGCATCGAATGACTTCGCCGGTTTCTTGCCCTTGGCAAGAGACCGCTTGGGCTTCCCAGCGCTAGCGGTAGACTCAGCCTTGGAATCTTTTGGCTGTTCCATATGAGCGCCGGAAGCCAGCGCTTTCAACTTCACAGCCATGGAAACCTTGGCCTCGGCTTTGGAATCTGTAGGCTGCTTCTCACGAGAGCCAGAGGCCAACTCGGTCTTTGCCGCAGCCTTGGTGTCCTTGGCCTTCATCTTTCCGCTTTGACTGGCGGGCTTTACTGTCTTTGAATGGCCCTTTGGTCCTAAGACCACAGGAGCGCACTCCTCAACCTTCTTTGCCCCGTCGGCGAGCAGACCAGACACAGACGCAGGAAGAGACTCTCCGCCCTTTTTCTGTCCACCTGATTGCTCAGTACCGCCACTCTGAGGCTTCAGCGCAGTAACAGCGATGGGCGCATCCAATCCTGTCATGTCGTTTTCCACCTTGTCGTCTACAACCTGTTGCGGGACACAGGTTGGAACCTTGTTCGTATCGCAATCCTTCTTTACAGACTGGGAGACGTACTGCAAATCTTCATCCATCGGATTGCAGGTGTGGGCCACGAGCTTTTCGCCACAAACAGCGTCGGGCACCACCACCTCGACAACATCATCAATCTCCATGGGATTTTCAACTTCCACGACTTCACTCCAAGCCAGGTCGTCGTCAATCTCCATTGGTGTGGGAAGTCCTGTGGAGGGACATTCGCCAAAAAAGCCATTAACTGACTGCCAAGAAGATAAAGCGAACGCCTCATTAAGACCTTCCACTGTACCAGACTTTGGCTTTGGCTCCTTTAAGTCAGCATTATTCAAACCCGATGGGGTTTGAACAGACTCTTGTTCAAAGACAAAAGTCTCCTTAGCTGACTTGGGAACCAAGTCGCACTCTGGTTCAGCGACTTCAGTCAATGAGTCGCGGTGGGCTTTGTTTTCAGAGTTGTTGAGCTCCTCTTCCAACATCGCGTCAAGGAATCTAGCAGAGAGTCTTGGCTTTGCAAAACCCTCTGAGAAAAATCTGTCACAGATGAATCTGAGTCGTACGCTGATCTCAGCTTCATCGCATACGTCTACAAGCTCACTCGACACACCCTCGTCGAGGTCTGCATGGGTTTCCCCACAGGTACCAGCCACGTCATTGACTGGGGACACCATTGTAGCAATGCCACACTCCAACTTATGCAGAGGAAGGAGGTGTGGGACATATCCCCGAAGCTCTGCTCCAAAGGACACGTTCAACTTTCCTACGCAAACAACGTCTTCCTCCTCCGAAGAAAAATCATCAACGGACATATGCCCTGGGATACCTCCGTGGCGCTCACTCAACAAGCTACCTGAGGGTTCTCCCGTTGTTCGCGAACCTGTAGACCACAAAGAGCCGACAAAGTTTGACATAATGCCAAGGATTGTTTGACGCATCACCTTTTCGTGAGCTTCGACTCGACTCTCGCCTTCTGAACTTGCGCCAAAGAATGGAGTCGCACCCACTCCCGCCATGGGAGGGCGTCTTTTTCTTGCAGGTTTGGCCATGCAAAAAGCAGAGGGCAAAGGAGAAGCCTCCCATAGCATCACAGGGATGAATAGGAGCGCTGGGGCAATCAGGTAAGCGAGCGCAAAGGTTGCGTAGATAGCGTTATATACTTTGGAATTCATTGAGAGTAATGACGTATAAACAAAGTGCGAAAGAAAAAAAAAACAGGGGAGGTGGGAATAATTGAGGTACATATATGTTTTTTGTTTTCTGATGGTAGTCGCGCTGACATCACACTCTAAGCTACCAATATATTCGTTTATACGCCTTTATCAACTTGACACACATAGGTATGGGTAGATAAGAATTGTCTCCACCCCAAACAACTACCAGGCAGCCTGTATATCTTCACATGATGATTAATACAGGTACCGCACGCCCTTTGAGGATTACCACACACACAAAAAGAACAACCAACCGGTTCATGTATATTTAACGCTTCTTCACTGTGATAAGTTTCTATAGATTCACATCAGCACCAAGTCCAAGCACCAAGAGGTCTGTACTCTACTATTGTAAAAGGGCTTCATTATATGTTTAATACGTTCTTCTTGAATATGTTATTTTATTCTATTTTATTCTATTCTTTATTTTATTTTATTTTAATATTGTGTTGATTAAACTCCCGAAATAAAATAAAATAAAATAAAATAAAATGAAAATTTTCTTCTGTTGGAACAAGAAGTGCACAGACCAGCTTAGAGTAACCTGAAAATTGCCGTTATTGAAGCTTGTACTCTGTCTTTAGAGTTGTTACTACAACCGATCAAAACCAAGTCTTTCTTTACTTTGCTCTATTTTCTTTTGATTTACTTGCAAGAAAGTTGGTTCTTGTGATGTAATGACTGTTTCTTATTGGCTGTTCTTTCCGTTGCATAACAGTTACACAATTACAGGTTAGTATAAATTAGAACCAATAGAAAGAGAAAACATGTACCAAAGTAGTAAAAAATCATATTGACTATCGGATGCTTTCCCTCTTCCTTGTTATATTCAATCCACATATAAATATTAACAGCTCTTATGAGACCATTTTTTGTCAACAAAATGCCAGACCACTTATAAAACCCCCCAACTGCAGTACTACAGTTTAATATTAAACCAAGGCAGTTTTGTTGCTGTTGGATGGGCTGCTGTGTAAAGCGTATCAGTCAATCATAACATAGTGATGTTATGGGAGATAGAGGGACTAACCTGCAATAAAATCTACTGACTATTTATTGCTAACATTTATAGAGTTTTTGATGACTTGGAGTCACGCTTTCGTAGTCGAGTAAGCTGACCCTTGCTACTTTATAGTAAATTCTCGTCGGCAAGATTGGAACCTCCGTTATTCACGAATGAGATTTAGGGGCGAGGGAAATATAACGGGTGTGATATATCTTACCACCATTTTCACACTTCATTTGTATCAAGTCAGGTTTGGATCCTGAAGAAGATCGAGCCATGTAATGCAGGTACAAATAATCCGGTGCTATTATTCTTTTAAAAAATAAATATAAAACAGAATATCTAATCTGCTCAGAGATATTACAAAGCTGTTTTGGACATATATGATAATGTTAGTACCTCAGAATATATATTGCTTACAAGAACTATGCAATATTTTTTCTTCTTTTTCTAAAAAAGAGATCCATAGAAGAGTCTCTCGATCATTCGGTTTAAACACGTTAAAGCGTTTGTACTATAAACTTCTAGCAATAAGATAATATAGCTCAAAATGTTATAAGCTAACAATATTACATTAAATGTATTCCATTAACATGGTCTATGTGCAAAGAATAAAGTACAAATAGCCCACCTTGATGGCTGATACTTGTAGAGAACATCGAAGATCCATCTCAAATATCGTTATATAATTATATTGACCCCCACACACATAATATATTAGACTTTTATGGATTTATCTTTTTATCAGTATTTAAAGGCATATAAAATACAAATTATTGTCCCTTGAGTCTCTTATATATATTTATCCTTTGAGAAGCGGCTGCTATTTCATTAGCCGTATCTTAATATCTGTGTCCTAGTTGTCTAAGGTTGTTATCTTGAGATATAAAGTATGAATGCTGCCTAGTTAAGCTATAATAGTAACGTATTCCGTTTGAATATCAAATTGATTATAAACAGTTCCAAGCAATATATTTAAGCAAAAGAAAGAAAAAGGGAAGTCATTGAGACTAATTGTCCAATTTACTTTTGTCAGATAGATTTATCTCGTAGTATTAAGGCTATAACTGTTAAATACTTGAATGTACTATTTGGATAAAAATTTAACTGTCAACGAAAATGATGATTTTGATCAAATTGGCAAATTCTACACTGAAAATCAGCTATAAATCACAGTTCATAAAACATAGCAGCCTCTATGACTATAAGCAACCTGGTTAGACACATTACGATCCACATTATCAGCAGCTTTGGGAATCGATTGCTCAAATATTGACCAAAATATCCTACATTTTCACTATAAAATCTTGATCCACTGTAAATTGGGCTATTTGCACCAAAAAAGTCCATTTTCGATACCCACTTTTACTCACAGGACAACTGAAAAAAAGTTTGGAAAATTTTCTTTTTTGTCCATTAAGTAAAGTTGTGTAAAACGTAAATATGGGTCTGCCAATACTTTTCAGAGAAGAAACGAGTGTGAATTCGTGGAGATATCAACTACTCTAAAAATGACTAGATTTGTTAAGGAAGTATAAAAAAGGCAAATAATCTATTTACACCACACGGCTAAATAAATTACTGTGAGGGTATCATTGTAATACATTTATAAATAACCAGAGTAACATACAGATACTAGATTGTTTTATATAAGGCCAAGAACTAGGTCTTCCTAAGCCTTAATATTATTCTAGCTACATAAAGAGCTCGTTATAAAAAATTAGAAATGTATACCCTAAAGAAACACTGATATGAAACATGCCCGTGTGATAAAATAACCCAAATGTTAATATTAACGGGGGTTTCTTTTAGATTGAAACGTTTTGACGTTTTGATCAATATTTGAGCAATCAATATCAAACAATCTTTAGATAGTGGGTCTTTATGTGCCTCATCAGATTATATACAAATTTAAAGACCCTTTTCTTAACCGATCTAGATATATAGCTGATTTTCTATATTTAATTTCCCATTTTGATCAAAATGATCCTTTTTATTTAGCAATTTTTTTCTTTCATTTCAGCTGTAAATTCAACGACATTCAAACTATATAGCAGTTGTCTGCTTAAGCCAATTATGTTCTTTCAGTAATTATGTCGTCAAGTGAAGGTAGGTTGATAAGCTAGGATGCGGAGAGTTGGAGAAACTTTTAGTTTTGATTGATTTGGTGTGATGTATAGAATCTATGATAATTAATGGTATACATATGATTATTCAAAGCAACATTACTTATTAGTAATGTTGCTTTGGGGCTTGAATATACTAAATAATAATAATAATAAAAGCATTACAGCAGATATGACCATCTTTGTGATATATTATTGTCAAGCTGTATGTATAAAAGTATATAGTCGATATGGTACTTTTTATACTTATCTAAAGCCATTATTCTGCCTTGTATTAGAAAGGGCGTAGATTTGTAGTAGTGTGATAGAAAATTGCTACAAGTACACATCCACTCCATCATACTGAAACTTGCCTGTAATATATCGGGTAACTGGTTCTGGGTATAAGCGTGTTAATGAACCGGGTTATTAATAGGTTTTGTTTCCTTTCGTGAACCTGGTTCGCACCACAGTTCATTATTACCATAGTAAAATTCATTGCAGAACAGCCGTTATATAAGCAAACTATTCTTTTTTTTTTCTTTGCTTAAAGAATTTAGCAATTTTAGCTTTAAATACATAGCCGTTACAAAACGTACCTTGATCAACAATGTCAGACAAAAAATTAATTTTATTGGCTGATTTCATTTAATTTTTTGTTTCAATCGTTTCGATATCTTTAGACCAGCCATCACCTTAGAGTTTAAACAGCACGTGATTGCTTACATCATTCCTGCTTGGATCATTCTTGTTTGCGTCAGCCAACATATGTTTTCCTGATATAATTGTGAGGTGTTGATTGTAATAGCCCTGCAATAACTTCAAATATACATTTACATTGCACGATGGTATGTATATAAAAGAAAGTCTGTAATTCGTTTAACTAATCAAATTTAAATGTTCATGTTCTAATTCTATATAAAAGAAACGCGTTGTGTCATAGCTAAGAGGCATTAAGACCTCTAAGAGGCAATCTAGGCTAATAGACTCACGTCAAGATTCCGTGATATATTGGAAGCTCTTGTCTGTATTTCACGTCAAGATTCCGTAAAGTACAGTTGACCTTGTTATGATGCGACACGATAAATCTTCAAGTCCATCATCTGAAGTAAGTTTTATTTTTGTACAAGCTCTTTTTAAATGTACCGTCTAATGCTAATTATTTTATTTCTTTGAATCTGATTTTCTCTGTATGATACGCTTAGGTTCCGTAATTTACAGCCGTAATTACTGGGGCGGAAGGTATGGCGAGTATTGTATCATAGGACGGGGGCGTTACTTCCTCTAATGGCAGTCTAGGCTAGTATGTCCACGTCAAGGTCCCGTGGTATACTAGCAGCTCTTGTCTGTATTGCGCGTCAAGATCCCGTGCAATACAGTTGACCTTTCTATGGCACAATACATTAAATGGGCAAATACCCTCACATAAAGTAAGTTTTATCTTTATACAAGCTTTTTTAAATGCACAAAAGTCTAATTTTCATTTTCAGTTTTTTAGAAAATCTGGTGTCAATAAAAATAACTCTTTCCAGAATAAACTCTTTGTTCCAATAACTACTTATCAAATGTCTTGTTTTTCTTAGTAATTAGAATATAGCAGCTTATTATTTCCTTTCAATTTATTCGTATATCTCAATTTGCCAATCATTCTTATTTAAACATTTCATTGTTTCCTACACTAGCTTGTTCACATATTCTTCCCTTTTATATCTCGTTTCTTATTATTATTTATAGTAAAATAACCAGTATTATAATGTAATTGATGGGCTTAACCTCTTTACAATAAATATAAGTTCTATGAGTGTTTCTCGTTAAATACAGTCGATATCGTATGGTTTATCTCTGATATTCACTCTATTCTTTTTGATTTAAATGTAAAATACTTTTGAAAAAAGAATCATCCCAAAAATGCGCTTTAAGTTTTCGAAGTTTGTTGGTATCGCTTATTAAATTTTTTAACCATATAGAAGAGTGAGGTAAACCACAGTATCAATTTGCTTTAAGAAATAAAATAAAACAAATCAATTTTTTTGAAAAAGGGACCTTTTTAAAATTAACCTGTTACTACCTCAAAGAATTTATTAGATTTTCTCATTTGTAAATGAGAAACCCTGTATCTGTCCTGTGGCCTTGGATTTTACTGGGCTATCAGCCAACGTTGTTGATTTAAAGAAGTCTGCCAAATAATAAGGAATGAAATGAAGCAAAGATTAAATGGTAATGGCCAACAAATCCAATGATTTATGAACAAGACGAGTATAATAAAACAACTGTTAATAATTTCTCTGTATAAGTAACTTTAAGACGCTATAGAGACCAGCTGCTGAATGATAATAAAGATATTTAACTTATTTGATTGTCGAAATCCGTGCAAACAAAGGTTCGAATAATGACATTTTTTTCTTTAATGAGCTTATTATAAGCATATCAGCTTATATATATATATGTTTAATTTTTCAAAATAAGAATACCATGTAACGCATCCAGAGCCAAGAAAACGTGAAATACCAGGTAATAAATTCTATAGTTTCATTGTTTTATTTTTTCATTCGGAACTTTTTTTTATTAAGTTGAAAAAAAATTGGATTGTACTTTAAGTTTATTGAATGGGTGTATGGGTGCGTGTATATTTTTTTTTGTAAAGAGAAAATCCTAGACTTCTTTACAAGATGCGTGAAATATTAAAAAAAGGGGGGTTGAATATGATTAAAAGAAAAAAGCGAACTTAAAGCTCATCGTGATCTCTTAAGGGCTCATCCTTGTCACCAGCTTCAGAATAAAGCTTGGAGGTAATGGGGTTCACGACAGACTCAAGCTCCTCGCGCTTCTCATCAAAGTCTTCCTTCTCGGCCAAGGCATTCTCATCGAGCCAATCGAGCTTATCCTTAATAGCATCCTCAATGGCTTCCTTATCATCAGCAGAGATCTTGGTACCAAGAGCACCATCATCAGAGAGCTGGCTCTTGAGGTTATAGATGTAGTTCTCGAGCTGGTTCTTAGATTCGGTGCGCTCACGGATGGCACGGTCCTCATCAGCAAACTCCTCGGCTTCCTTAACCATGCGCTCAATATCTTCCTGGGAAAGACGGCCCTTGTCGTTGGTGATAGTGATAGACTCAGACTTTCCAGATGCCTTGTCGGAGGCAGCGACCTTGAGGATACCGTTGGCGTCGATTTCGAAGGTGACCTCAATCTGGGGAACACCACGGGGGGCAGGGGCAATACCGTTGAGCTCGAACTTGCCGAGGCGGTTGTTGTCCTTGGTCATGGCACGCTCACCCTCGTAGACCTGGATCAAGACGGTGGGCTGGTTGTCGGCGGCAGTAGAGAAGATCTGAGACTTCTTGGTGGGAACGACAGTGTTACGGGGGATAAGCTTGGTCATAACACCACCAGTGGTCTCGATACCAAGAGTCAATGGGTTGACATCCAACAAGAGAACCTTATCGGAACCTTCCTCACCAGACAAAATACCACCCTGGACAGCAGCACCGTAAGCGACAGCCTCATCGGGGTTGATACCCTTGGAAGGCTTCTTTCCGTTGAAGTAATCCTCGAGCAACTTCTGGACCTTGGGGATACGAGTAGAACCACCAACCAATACAATCTCATCAACCTGATCCTTAGTGAAACCAGCATCCTTGAGGACCTGCTCAACAGGCTTGAGGGTCTTGCGGAAAAGATCGTTGTTGAGTTCCTCAAACTTGGCACGGGTCAAGGTCTCGGAGAAGTCCTTGCCATTGAAGAAAGATTCGATTTCAATACGGACGGACATCTGGGAAGACAAGGCACGCTTGGCAACTTCGGTCTCACGCTTGAGCTTGCCCATAGCCTTGAGATCAGTGGTAACATCCTCTCCGGGGTTCTTCTTCTTCCAGAGCTTAATGAAGTGATCCATAACACGGCTATCGAAATCTTCACCACCCAAGTGGGTATCACCAGCAGTAGCCAAGACCTCAAAGATACCATCATCAATTGACAAAAGGGAGACATCAAAGGTTCCACCTCCGAGATCGTAAACGAGGACGTTCTTCTCACCACCGGTCTTATCGAGACCATAGGCAATAGCGGCAGCAGTGGGTTCGTTGATGATACGGAGAATGTTAAGACCGGCAATGGTACCGGCATCCTTGGTTGCCTGACGCTGAGCATCGTTGAAGTAGGCAGGGACAGTGACAACGGCGTGGGTGACGGGCTTTCCGAGGTAAGCTTCGGCGGTTTCCTTCATCTTAGTGAGGATCATACCAGAGATTTCTTCAGGAGTGAAAACCTTTTCTTCATTCTTGACGTCAACCTTGATGTTGGGTGCGCCGTTCTTGTTAACGATCTTGAAGGGGAAGTGCTTCATGTCAGACTGAACATCCTTATCCTTATAACGACGGCCAATGAGACGCTTAGCGTCGAATACGGTACGTTCAGGGTTGGCGGCATACTGGTTCTTGGCGGCATCACCGATAAGACGTTCATCATCGGTAAAGGCGACATAGGAGGGGGTGATACGATGACCTTGGTCGTTGGCAATAATATCGACACGTCCGTTCTTCAACACACCGACACAAGAGTATGTGGTACCCAAATCAATACCAATAACTAGAACAAAAAGAGGATGATTAGAATAAATTATTCAAGTTGGCGCGTTTATTGTCGATCTTTTTCTTTTTCTTTTCGCGTTGATTTTTAATTGTGTAATTACCTGTGCCATATTGTTTCTTATCATCGTCGGCTGCAGATACACCCATGAGGGCACAAAGCAAACCAAAAAAGGCCAGCAAGGCGACCTGTTTCAGCATTGTAATGTGTTTAGGAAAAAAAATAGAAGAAAGAGATGATGCTCATGGTATATAAATTACAAGTTTATTTAAGGACGTGGCGATGTCCATGTAGCACCTTTTGATTGGCCATTGAGTTCTAACTCCCTCGTTCATCCAAATGCCACGTAGCAAGATCCGACGTGCCAATCTCCAGGAACCAATAAGAAACAAATATGTGTTTATTTAATATCGTTAATCATTATGCAGCATCGTGGACCGGACTGACAGGTGGTGTGTCTTGCTGCCCGATAGCTGACCAGAACCGTCCATAGAAACTCGCTCGCTTAGAAAGCGTTCCGGATGCAGTGGCCGCGTTCGGGCGATGGTGCTGACTTATTTGGTCACAACTTCGCCGGGGATTCGGATCCACAGGCGATGATGGTCCACTGTTTGACGTCACACTTCGTGCCTTCCCAGGGCGTGCTGCAAGTGGTGATGGCACACTAGGAACTGTCTGTGTCCTATTCCTACGCAATACACTTGGCTGTGTCAATCCAGTAGCATTCCTACTGGGCGCTGTTTCCAACTCCACAATTCGAAGTTTAGCCTCTGCTAACATCTGCTCTAATTCTCTACATCGGCCTTCGCCTGCTGTAGTGGATACAGAAATAATAGATGGAATATTAGGATTAGTAGTAGGAACAACTTCCAATCGTTGATTGCTTTTAGTGCGTGGAAGAGCGGGACGTATAATCGGGCGAAGAGCAGCTGAAGATTGATCCATATAGGGAGATACAGACATCGACATTGATACAGGTCTACGCCTGCCACCTTCAGACTCTGCATGCCGATTGCCTTTCTGGCGAGCCTGTTCGAGATCATTCAATAGTCGAATTTTCTCGCTTTGTAGCTCTTGGGCAACCTTATTAGCATCTTCAAGACGTTGTTTCAATCGTTCGTTAATTTCCTGAACATCTTCAAGAGCATCTAGTTTTTGCTGATAGTCCATCAACTTTTCAATCAATTGTGTCTGAGCATCCTTGGCCATTTCATTCTCATGACGCAATTCTTCCACTTGTTCAATCAATTCAGCCTTATCTTGGCGAACCAAAATCAATGCCTGTTGAATTTCGACGTTTTCATGTCGTGCTGCATTCAAGTCTTTTTGAAGTCCATGCTGGCTACGTTTAGGAGCCACAGGTGCATGGCGAGGCATTTCTTGGACTGTTGTGAGTAAACTGTCTCGTTCGGCTTCAATGTCCATTTTGTCCATACGAACTTGCATAAGCTCTTGTTTGACTTGGAGATGGTCAGTTTGAAGTTGAGAGAGAGCCAACAAGAGATCTTCGGTCTGCTGATGAAGTTTGGCTATATCTTGGTGAGGTACAGTGGGTTTGAGTTTTTCTTCTTCGTCTCCACCAGAGGAGGACGATGAAGTGCGTTTGTTGAGCCATCCTGAAGATTCTCGCTTTTTGGCTTTTGGAGTAGGGGAGGCAGGCTGCTTTGACCAGAAATTGAAGCGGACTGCTAGTACTTGTTCTGTCTGTTTCTTTTCTTCTTCTTGTTCACGGACGTATAGTTCGGCTAAATGGTCGATTTTTTCGCGTGTGATAAGGCCACTGAGAGCAATGGCGTCGGTAATAACCATACCGGGGTCATCATTGTAGATATTGTATAATTTAGTGGTAACGTAGTCAAGGATATCTTCGAATTCGGTCATTTCCATGAGGGTATCTTCAGAGCGTTTCATCATGGCAATGGCAACGCGCATAATTGTTTCTGCAGCACCTTCTGCGAATACAATATCATATATTCTGAATACTAGGTCGATTGGGAATGCATAGGCAAACAGTGTGAGAAACCACTGGGAAGCGTACATTGGAGCATTGACGGTGTGAAAAGCTAAATGATCAGACAGTTCTGGCAAGATCTGAGCCAGCAGACTGGAGAACTGGTATAGTCGTAGTTGAAGACCTTCCATGTTGAGTGTGAACATAGATCTCATTTCATACGTTTCCATGAGTCTGTTCATGGTAAGATTAGTTTTTTTTGGGGGTTATTGATTACTGACCCAAATATACTTGCCTGACAAATACGCAAAATGATTGTTGCTCTTGCATCTAAAAGTGTATATATATATTTTAATTTTTTTTTAAAGAAAACCATAAATAACATTTATATTATATAATATAAAATAGAATATAATAGTCAATAAAAAAAATCAGAAAAAAAATCAGATCAGATCAAGTCAAATCCATTTACAAGAAGCAATAGTTTCTTTTGCTTTATTATAACTGTAATAAGGAGATATAGTGGGAATGGTAATAATATATTTTATATAGAAAATAAAGTTATATAAATCAGAAAACTTACATTCATCAAAAGAGGTCCGACAAGAAATGCAAGTCCTTGACAGTAACCGACCATAGAGTCATACAGACTATATGCCTTGAGAATTCTTTCCAGAGCTTGTTGGCCGTCTCCGCCCTCTTGCTTAAACATTTCGACGTGAGGGAAGGTACGTGCAAGATCTCTTTGGATAATTCGTTCATACGGAGAGTTCTCTGCAAGGAGCTGGCCATACATTGTCTCGAGGTTCAGGGACGCCGACTGGCTCATAGCCTGCCAGATCACGCCCCGCACTTTGTCGGGGATCCCCGCTCTGAGTTTGGCTGACACTAAGTGAGGCAGCTTCAACGCCACCCCTCCAAAATCTTCAGTCATAAAAGACCAGAATTCCCAGTCAATATCATCTTTCTCGGTATCTAGGGTTGTTGTAGTAGTTAGGTTTTGAAGGGTTGACAGATGAGCTTTGAGTTCATTGGATTGGATGCAAACTGATTTCGGGTCTTCATCTAACATTGCGTTCTGTCGTTCGATTTGAGCCAAGATAAACTCAACTGAGTCCTATTGATGATATTAGTATATATACATATATAAAATGCAAAGAAAAGGAAAGAAAGGGAAGAAATCTTCCCATATATTTTGGATAATAAGTAACACACCTGGAATGGGAGGTTGGCATTCTCTTCTTCCAGTCTTGGCAGGAGCTTGATATCAGAGGGTGGTTTGTGATGTACACCAGCGGGATTGCGTCGTCTGCTGGTTGTCATGCTCGGTGTGCGTGTTGGAGTGGGTGCCATACTTGGACGACGCCGGGCTTGATAGGATGTGCTTTTTGAGGGCGCGATGACAAGTGGTGGAAGACGCTTTTTTTGTTGCGTTGCATCGAGAAGTTTAGAAGGACGAGAAACACTGGGAGGTGTCGCCATAAGTGAAGTGATGCTTTATTTAAAAAGCACAAGGGGAGGGTACAGGGTAAAAGATAGGTTGAAAAATGGAGTTCAACGTAAAAGTTTTGTATTTTTTTTCTTGTATTTTTTTGTGTGTGTGTTTTTTCTTTTTTGATTTTGTGAGAAAGTGAAATCACTGAATGAGGTGCATATGCTTTCCAACAAAAATATGTATATATATAAATTTACTCTCCGCCAGGGAGTTCTTTATTGCAGCTTGTTTAAGATCTAATCAAGTATAGATACAGGTATCTTTAAATACCAAAATATGCAATAATTCATCACCTAGCCTACCTATGTAGTGTAATTTAACCATAAATTGACTAATGGTGCATAGTAGCTACAGTAATCGTGATGTATTTAAAGGGCTTTGAACCCCTCCACACAACAAACAGCCTTGACAGCAATACAACGCCTTGTTTTGAGATATGTGTCTCTTTATTTATATTAATAGTGATCATACTGTTACATGATCAAACTAAAACCATTTTATACTAAAAAAGATTAGCTTTGCTTTTTGAGGAATAAAAGTAATTGTTGTGAAAATATTTTGTATATTGGTACTACTGGACACTTCATTAAACTGCTTTTGATATATCTTCCTCTTGTGAATATATAATACACACACAAATCAGCTTTCTTGACTTTCTATACTATACTCTTATTAAGATTCCAAAAAAGAAGATACACAGCACCACTCTAAGTTGATTTACAGATAGATCAGCTCTCATATAAACCCCCAAATATCTACGGCTATTTATCTTTATGTCATTGTAGTATTCTTATCAAAAGCGAGGGACCGATCCCCTGCACTGTGTACAAGTGAAACTAATGGGTATGATTATATATATATATATATATAAATGGTATTTAATAGACTTTATATATATATATTATTCTACTTCTTTCAAATTCTATATAAACACGTCTTTTACAAAAAATGAAATAAAATAAAAAAAAAACATTGATTTATAGAGTGTTTGTATGTCAAAAGTTGCGTTTGTAACGTATTTGGCAGTAGGACATTTGACACAGGCTTAGAGTATATTATCCTTCCAAATAAAGCTCCCTATTTAATTAACAATTATTGACAAGTAAGTAGAAGAGATATAGTAGTGCTATATATACTTAGTTTATAGCCAAAGAATACTACCATGAATATCTAATCAATTCTTTTGAAAATTGAAATTTGAACAATAGTTTTCTTAATTGCCACAGTCTATATAGAATATATTATTTCTTTATAACAATTTATATACTACTTTTAATATTAAATATTCTTGTATTTTCTAAACCTCTTTGTAGATCTATTGGTACATCAATTCAATTTTCTCTCAATAATACAATCACACATACACACACATATATATATAAAAGGCATGAAACGATTATTGACAAGTATCATATATATCTTATTATTTGTATAAGCTTGCAAATGTATTTATTTTATAGTCTTGTTGTTGTGTAAACGATACTTTGGTCTATGCTATGAATCTGGGTAGTTGTGAATCATTAGATCTCAAATAACTTGATAGGCTAGATGTGTAACCAATAGAGGGTAATAAGAATAATACAGGAAGATATAACACCAGCCATAATAAGGGTATCCCTCTTTCGTCTAGTGTTGATACGACTGATGATATTGTTGATTCCAGGAAGTCGTCCTTGTGATCCAATGTTTAGTTATCTAATCCAATCCAGCCCATTCAGCTCTCTACAACTTATCCTTACCTATGATACCGCCCACACGAGTATTAACTTGGTGTATAGTACGTCCCTGGCGTGATATGTCTTGACGTGTTGCATATGCTTGTCTAGATACATTTATACACACACATTTAATAGGAAGAGAAAGAAGAGAGAATTACTTTAAGCTTACTCGATAATAGTATCCGTCATCCTGTGCGAGCTTTCGACTCGATTACGTTCAGTGAGATAATAATCAGCATTGTCGGTGTTGCCAGCATTGGCAGATCTGAATTACCGATACATTAGCCCCAATACACATGTAATTAAACAGGCCTGTTTGTACACGTTACCGTATTTCATCTCGAACTTGGTTCATGAGATCAGCCTTGTCTCTTGCTGCCTTGAGTTGTGACTAGAGAACAACCCAGTTTTTTTTATATAAGAAAAAAGGTAAGATTATATATATCTATATATCTATATATTTATTATTCTATATTAAGGTGAATCACACTTTGACTTTTCGAAACTCTTTGGTTGTGTCATACAAAATATCTCTGTGACGATCGAGCAAGTGGATCATCGATGGTGTTGTGGGTGTTGCACTTGGTCTCTCAATAAATTCAGTCATGGCCGAGATTACGCTTTGAAGCTACGACAATTGTAAGTTTATCAATCAATTCATCTCATCGTCAGATTTTCTTTTTCTTTACTTTGGTCAGCAAGGCTTCGATTTCCAGTTCTTGGCTCATCTTGCTGTTGTCTACTGGATAGGACCCTTGTGCACTGACATTAGCACCTGCTTTGGCTAGAGATGCTAACTTTAGCTCAATTTCATTCTCTAGTTGTCGTGCTTCTTTCCGAAGTTGGTCCCAGCTCATGGGTTGGGTTGAAACTTGTTCTGTTGTATTGTCATTTGACAGTAAAGGATCGACAGCAGGTGATGATGAGTAAGGCTTAGGTCTGTTCATGATACTCCTTTAACAAATATAGAAAATTGGAGAAGAAAGAGATATAAAGAGAGAGAGAGAGAGAGAGAGAGAGAGAGAGAGGTATTTATTTATTTAAATGTTTTTTTTGGTAAGAGAGAGGGAGAGATAGCTACAACGCAAATGTAAGCCCAATATCATTACAGGACGTGCTTTTCGATATATCTATATAAACACTGACTTTTAAAAAAAAGGTCATTGTTGGCTTCAATGCACACCAAAAAATTAGTTGCAAAATATAAAGAATAATAAAAGTAATTAATTGGATCAGTTGAATGATGCTAAATATATATGAATGAGTTTATATACGTGTATATATATATAAAGAAAAGAAAGAAGGAGAAGAAGAAAGAGAAAATATAGGAAAGGAAGAAGAAAAAGGAAGAAGAAAAGGCTTTAAAAAAGGTAGGGGAGGGGGGAGATTATCTTGTAAGTGATGAAAGGTGAGGAAGAATGAAGTTCGGTTTATCTTTTTTTTACTATAGTCGTCGTCTAGTCGTCTTAATCGAAGTTTTTCTTCTTTTCTTTTTCTTTCTTTCTTTTTTTTAGACGCTAGGTTTTGTAAGGGCCAAGAGGCGTCTATCGGTATAGCCCGACTACAATCAATACAGTCCATGAGATACACACATACATTAGTTGCTTAAAGGTTAAAAGAATTCAAAACCTACGCTCAAGAGGTCTTGTTCACGAGGGACTCTCATCTGAAGCATGCTGTTCGCCTTTAGGCTTTGCTTCAAAATACGTTTCAACGAGTCATCACCTGATAAGCAATGTATTATGATTATTATTATGAATACATATAAAAATTGATGTTTTTCTTCTTCTTTTCTTTAGACTTACGGTTCAAAAGGCATTTCCATAGTCCATCGAAACCTTTGTATTGTAAGACCATTCCGGATATAGAGTGATCGGTGAACGAGAGACGCAACCAGGCGATCAGAGGTTCAATCGTGGCATCGGCTAACCAAACCCAATCCGCAATTCACATTACATTCCATCCCAAGTGATGATGTTCCTTCTTCTTACGTGCTAGCTGAAAATAAGACGTGCGATTGAACAGCAAATGGTTGACTTCCACAATAATGCCTGCCGTGGGAATAGCCATCGTGGGTATACTAATTGTTTAATAAAAGGGAAATGAGCGAATCTAGATTAGAGATGTATAAAGCTCTCACTTGTATAATGCATCGAGAGCAGGAGAGGCTGACATCAAGTCATTTGTTATAGGATTTGTATCGAGTGAAAGGGAAGAGAATCCGGGATCTTGTTGTTCTTGATCCTGTTGTTGTTGATTAGAGGTAGATTGAATAGATTGCTCTTGCTGCTGTTGAGCTTGCTGCTGTTGCTGTTGTTGAGCTTGTTGCTGCTGCTGTTGTTGTTGTTGTTGTTGCTGCTGTTGCTGCTGCTGCTGCTGCTGCTGTTGTTGTTGTTGTTGTTGTTGCTGCTGAGCCTGTTGTTGCTGGTGTTGTTGTTGGAGTGCTTGACTGTTGACAAGTGCATTCATTCCTTCAATCAACTTTCGTACTTCTGCCAAATCGTGGGCTGCTGTTTCAGTACATCTGTCCATGACCAGGTAATTCATATGAGATATAGAGAAATGGCTTAAATCAAGAGAGAGAGATTGAGAAAGAAAAAAAAATGTCAAAAAGAGCGAGTGCGAAACGACCACAACAATAATAAAAGCCCGTCGGTTCTATATCTGTATATTTTACACACCTATTATTATATGAAAAAAAAACTATATATATGAAAATCTTAAAATTATAAAAAAAGGGGAAGGAGAGGGGATAAATTGGATAATTGGAAAACACATATTTTTTTTTCTTTATACTTCTTTGTTCATAGCATATATTTTGACTTCTTTCAGTTTATTCTATAAAGAATACCACGTACAAGCAAGTAATAAAAGTATAAATAGATATATAGACAGAAAATATTAGAAACTGGTATCTTCTTTGATATTTAAAATTACTATCGATATCTCCAATATAATACATATACATATGTGTGTGTTGATATAGAGAAATAAGCTATTTAATATTATTCCGCAGTCTTTATCTACTACTATCATTATCTCTAAAAATAAATAAAAACAAAACAAAACAATGAAAAACTTGAATTCTCGACCTCCGTAAAATTACTCAAAGTCAAATACTGGTATTCTAATATCAATTCCTCTTGAATGGATATTGAAAATACAAGCATTTCGTTCATATTCGTTTTTAGTATGCTTTTAAAGTCCAATTTTTGTTTGTTATAAAAGTATTCAAAATATACGATACTCTTTAAATGGCGAGTTTGTTTGGAGGCGAAAGTGAACCTTTCTTTTGAAAATTACAGCAATTCTTGCAATATAAGTGTCGATTATTATTTTGGCTTTTCTTGGGAGGGAGGAGGTTTTACCTCTTTAAAGTCAACTTTATCCTATTGTAAATTATTATTATATGTAGGAATGTATTGTGAGAATTTTAATGTCTTCTTCCAGCAATGAACAATAAATAAATAAAAAAAAGTGGTATTCCTATTTGATAAATTGGGCTAACAGTAGACTGCCGCTACATACGGTACGCATGGTGCTTCTATTTATCAATCAAATGATAATATTCTCCTGTAGGTACAACAGCTTTGAGTTAGAGCTGAGACTGATTTGTTAATAAAGCCAATATCTAACTAGATGTATAATTTATTTGCTTTTCAAATATCATTAACCCTACACAGACATCTCTTTTAAAAGGAATCTATTTAGATATAATATTATTAGTAGCCATTCATTTTTACCTTGTACAAATTCAAGATGAGCATTTATTCAAAGTAGAAAGGCTTTTTCTCCAAAATGAGGATTCATTATACAAAGCTTATTTATTTGATATAATACCTAGTGTACGATGCACCACATTACTTGAATCGAGTTTAAGTTTGTAAGATTCAGGTTTCATGATTCATAATTTTAATAATATTTGTAGATTCTAGCTTCCTTAGCGTGATAAAATAGGACTATGATTATTCTTTGGTCTTGTATAATTTCATTTAATCGCTGTTGGCTAGATAATGTTCGACCTGTTAAGACGAAAGTTCTTCAAACTAGGTAATTGAAACACCTGTACTTGACAAGATATTTTGTATTAAATATACAAGAATAAGTCATTTACCCACAAACGATATTTATATGGCTTTATAGATTTCTCTCTCTCATTCATTTGGCCGAAAAGTCTTTGTGGCTTTATAATATTATTATTATCATCATTAGTGTGTGTAGGCAAAGGTCTTAATATCTAAAAGTAGCGGACAAATATATATAAATTGCTAGCAAAAGACCATTTCATCAGAAAAGACACAAATACCACGTGAATATAAACTTTGTGTTTCAAAGTACAACAGATCAAATATAACCCTGAATATATATCATATACACTCTTTCCGGAAATTATTGGTGCAAAAATAAAAAATTATTTAGTGCAAAAATAAAGATAAAATTTGGTGCAATTTTTTACCATTTCTCTGCTTAAAGGTGCTCTTCAGCGGTCTCGGTATAATTCAAAATTATGTGATAAAGAAAAGTTTTATCTAAATATAGTAATTATACACCAAAAAATTATGAATTACTTTCCGAAAATTGTTAATTCCAAGTAGTTTTACGCGCGAATTTGCAGGGGAAACTACTCGGTATAACTCAAAGCGACGCTAAAATAATAAAAGTAACTTTAAACTACGGTTTTACTAAAACGTCTTCTAAAAATTTCATTTTTTATGCTCTACTCTTTTCACTCCTTTTTACTTTTAAAATATTCAAAATAAACAACAATATCTTTGCTTACTATCTGAAATTAACTTTAGTAAAGATAAAATTATGCTCAATATTATCGACTTCTTAAAAAAAGAAACTTCTATGCAAATATTACAAGAACAAAGATAAAAGATATATAAAGATATTTATTAAAGAAAGCCACCAAAAATGAATAGCTATTTTAGCAGGCTGCAATTAGTCCTATCATTCCTAATTATATCAGCGTTTTTTCAATATAATTTTACCAAGTAGTTTCCCAAAGTTTTTCACCAATCAAATCATACAATTAGCATCAAATTTTGGAACAAAATCTATGGCTGTATAGCATGATTACTATAAAAAGCAGTCTCTCTACTTTATTTGTAGTTTCCCGTTTTTTTCTTATAACCAAAATAATTATACCGAGATCGCTGAAGAGCACCTTAATTCATCTTTTTTGGTGCATTTGGTGCATTCCATTTTTGCACCAAATAATTTTTTATTTTTGCACCAATAATTTTTTATTTTTGCACCAAATTTATTTTTGTTTGTGCACCAAATTGATTTTTATTTTTGCACCAATAATTTCCGGAAAGAGTGTATATTAAAAACAGGGGAGTCATAAAAAATGCCAATAAGTTTTCGGCTTAACCTTTTTATTAGATTATATATAAATAAAAATGGTGTCCTTTGACTGGTTCTTGAGAGTGGCAAGCACAAAAAGCAAGAGCAAAAGCAAAAGCGATTTTAAAAGAAAGATTCAAGAATATTTCTCTATAGTGGCTCTCATTGGCTAATAATTGAACCCTAAAAGCTATATTATAGAAACAATGCAAGAGAAAACTAAACAGATAGAAGCGAAGTTCCTCTTCTGTTTATCACTCATATATTGTATAACTGATCTTTGGCGTGTCATAAGAAAGTAAAAGTAGCTTTCAAATCTTCACTCTTTTTTTTTGGCTTGTTTGAAGCGGAGATGGGTCAATATAACTTTCCCCGCAAATAACCATCTCTATTTCTCTTTTCCTCTCTCTTTCCTTTTGCACCTTTTTACCCTTTTTTTTTTTTGCTTTTTCTTGTACTCGATGCCTACCCTTGTAGCGACCTTAAGACCCTCTGACTCGACAAACACACAAACAGTATCTGTTTCAAAAGACTTGTGGAAGGCTCTGCGTGGAGATTCCAACAGTAATGGTAAAGACCAACACACACACTTTTTTTTCTCATTCTCCATTCCTGCTGACTCAACTTGATTTTGTGTGTAATATAAATTATATAGTCTCTCCGGTCTCTATTTCCGTTCCGTCCCTGAGCACCCAAGCACCCACAGAAATACCATCCTTTTCTCAACCATCGTTCCTGGCCCTAGCCACCCTCTCAGAAGAAGAGGATATCAATACTGTCTATGCTGGCATACAACTACTCAAATCAGTATATGGCCAAGGCTGTCGTCTAGAAGAAGAAGACGAGTGGTCTATAAGCATCGAATCTGTACAGTTGATTGAACTTGACGAGTTGATTGTTGCAGCCCTGGATACTCCTTCCTATACCTTTGCACAGCAAGGCAAGCTTTTGATTATGATTATTTTTCTTTTTTTTTTAAAAAAAAGGAGAAAGTACATCTGAACGATACACTGACCCAAACATTTGGATCTTATAGATCAACAGGGATTAGGTGCATTGTTTAGTCAACCAAATCTGTTGATTCGATCTGGTGGTATCTATAACTTTGGAGATTATAACTTCAAGATCCTCATGTCAAATCCTGTTCAGCAAGGATATATGCGTACCACAGAGACTACAGATATATTTGTTGTGGATCTTGCGTCTCAGGAACCAGAAACCCAAAAGACAGAAGAACATGTCTTGGCAATGTCAACACTCAATTTGCTTGATATACATAATTCGCCAGAGCTGGCAGTTCCTCAGGAATTTAGGGTGCAGATATTACCTGCCACCTGGCCTGAGTCACGCCTGTTTCCTATACCTCCAATAACAGAAGACACTGAAAGTAGAGTGTTTGTTAACATCAAGGATCTTGGTCGTTGTGGAGTATTTAGCGGTGACTGGGTACTAGTTGCAGCCAACGACAGCAGCAAGTCCCGACTTTGTCGCATTTATGGTATTGACAACAATCAGGAACAAGCAAAAAGGTATATATATATATATATATATGTGTGTGTGTGTGTGTGTGTTTGTGTTGATGTCCTTTGTTCTTTTTATTATCATTATTATTATATGGGTGGTTGGCTTGAGCTTACTGTATAATTAAAAAATACTCATAAACCCATTTTTTTGTGTTTCGGATCATAGTGATCTTGACGTTTTGTTTCTATCGCCCATACTTTATTTTAATCTTGGGCTACCTCTACCCCCTTCTTCTATGGAGGATCACGTAGTGACCATTACCCGTCTCACAGTTAACCCTAACCCGCCTATGGCTAGTGCAGTTACTATAGCTAGAATCGCATCTCCTTCATCTATGGACAAATCTCTTCAGACAGCTTTCTTAGAGGCTCTCAAACAGTGGTTTGAAGTACGCGAAAGGATCGTATGTAAAGGCGATATACTTGCCATTCCTTTAGATGAAGAGAATGCTAGGCTGAGACCAAAGGAAGAGGATGAACAAGCGGATGCTTTTGTTCGTAAACCCACAACACTAGCTTACTTCAAAGTAACCAGTCTTGAAGAACCTACAGAATCTAACGGTGTCCATCCATCTTATTATGGTCACGGACGCAAGATAATCCCTAGTCAGACAAAGATGATCCAGACAGGTGTTGAGCAGTCTCGTATTCCAGCAGGCCATCTCTCGCGCTATTATGATTTCCTGTCGCAGTTACCACTTGAGCGTTCATCTACTAGTGCATATTGTAATCTGCATGAACTCGTTTCTTCGTCACTTCATCCTCTAGGCAGAGATTTTGAACTATCCTGTAACGTATTATTACTAGGTCCACGCGGTGGAGGCAAAGCTACCATGGTAAAACAGGTTGCCGAGGCACTAGGTGTGCACCTGTTTGAATTCGCAACATATGATGTCGTATCAGAAACAGATGCAAAGACTGAGGCTCACATGCGAGCAAAGTTTGAAAAGGCTTCTGCGCTGGCTCCTTGTATTGTGCTTGTAAGAGGTATCGAGGCACTTGCACGTAAAACAGCAGTAGTAGAAACCGGGCAAGGTAAAAAAAATATAACAATATTATTGAGTATGTGCAAGGAGAGGGACTCTGTATTAACTAACATATTGTATAATAGAACCTTTATTGGCAACGGTCTTACAAGAGTGTATTAAATCTGTCAATTCAGCCTACACCAGTTCAGGATATCCTGTTATGGTCGTAGCTACTACAAGTGATATTGATGCATTGCCAACTAGTATATTGGCTTGTTTTAGACATGAAGTTTCTGTGGAGGTAACATAACCATATTACAGACTATATATATAAAATATCAGATCAATTGGAATTTATCTACTTTCATATAATCTAATCTAATCTAATCTGCTTTGTATATATATATATACTAGGCTCCTGATGAAAAAACACGACTATCAATCCTCAAAAATCTTACAAGTAGCTGTCCTCTTGCACCAGATGTATCGCTAAAAAGTTTGGCAACTCAAACAGCCGCTCTTGTCAGTAAAGACCTAGTTGATTTAGTGGCACGCACTGGTGTATTGGCTCTTCAGCGCATTCACAAATCAGTGTAAGTCATACATACAAGTCTCGGTTAATTTTTTAGGGAATGTTGACCGGCTTTGGGGGGGTTTTTTTTTCTTAAATAATAATGATGATGATAAAGATATGGCGCGGAGAGAAACGGCGCAAGGACGCAAGATATCAAGGCAGCAGGTGTTGCATTGACAGCTGCAGATTTTGATGGTGCACTCAACGAAGCACGGGCCAGTTACTCTGATTCCATCGGAGCACCCAAGGCAAGTGATCCAAAATGTGTAGAAAGAATATTTATATACAAGTTATAATGAATTGCCCAAATAACTAAAGTCAACTAAACAATTTGATAGATTCCTAATGTTACCTGGGATGATGTCGGAGGTCTTGCCAATGTTAAGGATGACATTCTGGATACTATCCAGTTACCTCTTGAACACCCCGAGCTGTTTGGTTCAGGTCTCAAGAAACGGAGCGGAATTCTACTTTATGGCCCTCCTGGAACGGGAAAGACTCTATTGGCCAAGGCAATTGCTACCTCGTGTTCACTCAATTTCTTTTCAGTCAAGGGTCCTGAACTACTTAATATGTATATTGGTGAGTCTGAGGCCAATGTGCGCCGAGTATTCCAGCGGGCACGAGATGCCAAGCCGTGTGTTATCTTTTTTGACGAGCTGGATTCGGTTGCCCCTAAGCGTGGAGAAAAGGGCGATTCTGGTGGTGTGATGGATCGTATTGTGAGTCAGATGCTAGCCGAACTGGATGGCATGAGTGAAGGTGGAGAAGAAGCCGGTGTAGGAGATGTGTTTGTCATTGGCGCCACCAACAGACCTGATTTGTTGGACCCGGCCCTTTTGCGACCCGGTCGTTTTGACAAGTTGCTTTATCTTGGTGTCAGTGAAACCCATGAATCGCAGCTCCGTATTATCCAGGCCCTTTCCAGAAAGTAATTGTCATTTTATTTTATGTTAACGATTTCAAAAACAAAGACTGTGTATTAATTTTTTTTTCTTAAAAAAAAAGGTTTCGTTTACATCCAGATCTTGATCTTGCGCGGGTCGCTGAAAAATGTCCTTTCCATTACACAGGTGCCGACTTTTACGCCTTGTGTTCAGATGCCATGCTGAAGGCCATGACCCGTGTGGCAGATACAATCGAGGACAAGGTGAAAGAGCTTAACAAAGAAAAACGGAAGGGACTTCCTGATGTTGTGACAGCTCAATACTACCTGTCTCACCTTGCAACACCTGAGGACATTGTTGTCCAGGTTGAGGAAGTGGACTTTGTGAAGGCTCTGGAGGAATTAATTCCGAGTGTTTCGGCTACAGAATTGGCACATTACTCTAAAGTGCGCGAGAAGTTTGAACAGGTCAAGGATGATGATGATGCTAATGATGAAAAGGTAGAAGAAATCGAGGAGCCAAAGAATGATAAAGGCAAAGACAAAGGCAAAGGCAAAGGAAAACAAAGAGCTTAAGAGTGTTGTATAAGTAACTTGTATTATATGTATTGTATTGTATTGTATTGTACATTAGTGTTAATTATAATTATAAAGAAGTAATAGTAATAGAATTAATAAAACTTAATGAGAGCGGTATGATTCAATGAGAACGTATCCGACAGAAATATGTATGGTTCATATGATCTTAATAGATCGAATGACACGCTAGTTTGGGTTTGTTTGAGGGTGGGAAAACCAATTAATACAAAGTTTCTTTGATCTAAAATGACAGTTACAGGACATATTCTTGATAAAGATGTCTGTGCTCACGTCACATCTAACTGGAAACAAGATCTCTCTTTCTATATATTAAGAATAGGAAATGTAATGCGGAAGTACTAAATAAATATTGTGCATATTTATATTGACATATTAAATAAGACATACAGAAGTCAAAAGGCTATTTATTGGAACTACTACCACCTCTTTTCTTCTCTCTTTTCTTCTTTTGTGTTATTTTATTTTCCTTTATTTTTCTTGTTGACTTTTTCTTCTTTTCTTTCCTAATGGCACCTCTCTTAAAGCATCGTCATCGTGATCAAGTTGGCCATTCATCATGTGTTTATTCTCCTCATCGTCACACACAGCGTAATTCTTTAGTCCCATTTGCAGCTACTCCTATGCCCGAAAACGTAACCGAAGCAAGTATATTGTTGATAGTTAACTCAATGATATAAGAGGGAGAAAAAAAAGCAAAACTATTATGCTTGTGAATATACTTACCGTCATTATGGTGGCTCTAACCTATTAGATCCGATTGAAAAAAAGGCTCTGTTGCCCTCAGTCTATTCTCCGTCAAACGACAGATCAATCAACATACCACAAAAATGACGATGACCGTTTACAGGCACTATACGATGAGGCATACACAGAGCTCAAGAAATCAATTGATAGCTATAACAATAGTTTTGTTGCTCATATGCGATCCTTGGAGGCCATGCCAAATCGTGATATCTTAGCCCAAGATAGCCAATGCCCAACGGAAGATAGGTCAATTAAGGATCTTACTGATCGTCTTGCAGCTGGATCTATCAAGGACTATAGTCCACTGATCGAGCATGGACTCAAACAGGTGTGTTTTTAGAGCCAATCATAAACCAAGACTTTGGAATATTAAAAACCAGCGTTGTCTTGTATATATATATATTTTAAAGGATCCACAAATTGGCTTTGAAGAAGAAGGGGCTTGCGGAGACTTGTGGTGAAGAGAAGAAGAAAAAAAAAGAAAAAGAAAAGAAAAGTAAAGTAAAGTAAAACAATTTATTGCCCGCGACTACTCAATTGTAAAACACCAGTAAAGCCAGTTTAAAGGAACAGGACAAGATCATAGCCTGATACAAATGTTAAGGGGACAGAGCAGAAGAGCAATTTTTGTTCACTATGGCTTAATACATCACCTATCCTTCTTGATTCCTTTACTGGCAAAATGCATTAAAGTAGAGTAGAGTAAAGCAATATATGTAGTGTATATAATGTAATTTAATCCATACATGGTTATTATATTCAAAAAGAAAAAAAATTGGATTTAAATCAACCCAAACCCGTCCTTTCATTCCTTTAACTTCTTTCGTGATCGGGCTGTGAAATGTTAAAGCCGATCGTCATAGCTTTGGATAAGTCGTACCTTTTTTGACAAACGTAATGCTCTAAATCATGATATCATTCTACGCTCACTTTATAAAGTCCATTTACTCCAAAAAGGTTCAACTTACAGAATCTATCCTATAAGACAACTATAAGACAATAAGGTATAAATACAACTGACAGAATTCAGAAATTTTGATTCTTCATTATCTACCTTATTTTACTTTACTATACTATATCTTTTAAATATGTCCCACTTCTCTCAAGACCACGAAAGCTTCTTCGGAAACAACAAAACCTACCCTCAAGACACCAATGCTCTCTCAAGAGCATGCGCTTACAAGGCATATCTCTCTCTTAAGGACTCAGGAGCACTTTTAGATGAGTCTACTCTCTTCAGTCGTTCAGAACAATACGCTTCTGATTGGATCAAACACAACCCTACTTGGACCGGCAGATCACGTAGCCCTCGTCAGTCCCCACCTACCCAGGGCGAAGGATATCAGGCACAAGCTACCAATATCCGCCACTCAACACGACAAGCTGTCCGCGATCTTCTTCAAAACTCTTCATCAACCAACAACAATCCTCTTGGCAGCGGAAAGCGTAACTCTATCGGTGGCCCACATCCATTAGGTGCCGGTATTCTCGAGAGTAACGATGAAGCCTATCTTAGCCAAGGCAATCACCATAGCACTGGTCTCGACACAAACACCAACTCCAATCTTAATAACGCAACCTTATCAGATCACAATCAAAACAGCCACTCTGGTCTGCGACACGGTGCTGAAGGTGCTGCTCTTGGTGTCGGTGCATATGAGGCCAACAAGCACATGCACAACCAAAACAATGGTATTCACTCTGGCGCTGGTCGTGTCCCCGATGGTGCTCCAATTGATGGTACTGGTTATAAGAACACTCCTTTTGACCACCACAACACTGCTTCCAATGATCCCCACTCTGGTCTGCGACATGGTGCTGAAGGTGCTGGTCTCGGTGGTCTCGCTTCGCATGAGGCCAACAAGCACATGAACAACCAAAACAATGGTATTCACTCTGGCGCTGGTCGTGTCCCCGATGGTGCTCCTATTGATGGTACTGGTTACAAGAACACTCCTTTTGACCACCACAACAATGCTTCCAATGATCCTCACTCTGGTCTGCGAAACGGTGCTGAAGGTGCTGGCCTTGGTGGTCTCGCTTCTCATGAGGCCAACAAGCACATGCACAATCAGAACAATGGTATTCACTCTGGCGCTGGTCGTGTCCCCGATGGTGCTCCTATTGATGGTACTGGCTACAAGAACACTCCTTTTGACCACAACAACACTGCTTCCAATGATCCCCACTCTGGTCTGCGACATGGTGCTGAAGGTACAGCTCTTGGTGCTGGTGCTTATGAAGCCAACAAGCACATGAACAACCAAAACAATGGTATTCACTCTGGCACTGGCCGTGTCCCCGATGGTGCTCCAATTGATGGTACTGGTTACAAGAACACTCCTTTTGACCACCACAACACTGCTTCCAATGATCCCCACTCTGGTCTGCGACATGGTGCTGAAGGTGCAGCTCTTGGTGCTGGTGCGTATGAAGCCAACAAGCACTTGAACAACCAAAACAATGGTATTCACTCTGGCGCTGGCCGTGTCCCCGATGGTGCTCCAATTGATGGTACTGGTTATAAGAACACTCCTTTTGACCACCACAACACTGCTTCCAATGATCCTCACTCTGGTCTGCGACATGGTGCTGAAGGTGCTGGCCTTGGTGGTCTCGCTTCTCATGAGGCCAACAAGCACTTGAACAATCAGAACAATGGTATTCACTCTGGCGCTGGTCGTGTCCCCGATGGTGCTCCTATTGATGGTACTGGTTACAAGAACACTCCTTTTGACCACCACAACAATGCTTCCAATGATCCTCACTCTGGTCTGCGACATGGTGCTGAAGGTGCAGCTCTTGGTGCTGGTGCTTATGAAGCCAACAAGCACATGAACAACCAAAACAATGGTATTCACTCTGGCGCTGGCCGTGTCCCCGATGGTGCTCCAATTGATGGTACTGGTTATAAGAACACTCCTTTTGACCACCACAACACTGCTTCCAATGATCCTCACTCTGATCTGCGACATGGTGCTGAAGGTGCTGGCCTTGGTGGTCTCGCTTCTCATGAGGCCAACAAGCACATGCACAATCAGAACAATGGTATTCACTCTGGCGCTGGCCGTGTCCCCGATGGTGCTCCAATTGATGGTACTGGTTACAAGAACACTCCTTTTGACCACCACAACAATGCTTCCAATGATCCTCACTCTGGTCTGCGACATGGTGCTGAAGGTGCAGCTCTTGGTGCTGGTGCGTATGAAGCCAACAAGCATCTTGAAAATGGTCACCGTGGCTCTTTTGAAGGCAATCCTGATTATGAAAACTCTGGTCTCAGATACACTGGCCGCCAAGATCGTCTCCCTAGCAATTCCAATGTTGAAGGTTTCCAGCGTGTCCGTGAACAGGCCAGCCATCACAACAATGATCCTGAAACTTACAGCCATCACAATGATCATTCCGGATTGAAGCATGGAGCCGAAGGTGCTGCCTTAGGTGCTGGTGCTTATGAGGCTAACAAGCACATGGGTCATCACAATGGCGATCATCACCGAGGCGTTCTTGACAGCGAGCATCCCCATTCTACTGACCGAGGCCTTCATGATAACCGCGATCATTCTGGATTGAAGCATGGAGCTGAAGGCGCTGCTTTGGGCACTGGTGAGTATGAAGCTAACAAGCACATGGGTCATCACAATGGCGATCATCACAGAGGCGTTCTGGATAGCGAGCATCCCCATTCTACTGACCGTGGTCTTCAGGATAACCGTGACCATTCTGGATTGAAGCATGGTGCTGAAGGTGCTGTTCTTGGTGCTGCTGGTGCCACTGCTGGTCATGAAGTCAACAACCATCACAACTCTCCTCCTGTTTCCAACTCTACCAATGGTGCCGAACATGGTGAAGAAAACACTCCTGATGGCCAAAGAGGCAAGGCTTCCGCACCACATCCTCTTAATACTGGTGGTACTGCAAGCCATATTGCCGAGCAACCTGATATGGGATTAGGTGGTTTGACTGGTAAACAGCCAGTTGGAAAGATTGATCTTAAGAATTTGTAAATAGCTTTTTTTAAATACGAATTATTATACATGTACATAGATATATAAAAACCTCTTTTAATTATTTGGTTTTGTTGAATAAATACCATTATTTCACAATAAAAACTATACTTTACTTCTACTTTACAGTCTTTTACTTTTGCTTTGATCAAGTTAATATTGAATAATTATACATATCATAGCTTGTTTTAAAGTTTACTTGATGGTTTTATAGTTAATTCATTTTTCATATTCAAACCAACTTAAATTCTACAATACTAGTTGATGTCCTGTAAATACATAGTATCAAACGAATGCGGTATTTGATCTCAATTGTGGTGTTGTATTTGTAGGATAAATATTCTCAGTTGGACGTTCTTTATAAATATATAAAAATGTAAGAGTTATACAAAATGTTAAGTATATAAGCTTCTCAAGCTATCGTACTTGGGATTCCTGCAAAATGTCTTTGCTTGGCTTAGTATTTAGCTTTTAGTGTTGACTAGTATGAGACCAAGACACTCTGTTGCTATAGCAACATCATTACAAATAGCTTAATTTGTCTTATGTTTCACTGTGCCATCGTTCTACAAGGATTCAAGGTGACCTGAAAAACTAACTCCAAAACTTTGCCACAGACTACAACATTGTATGTCGTACGTCACCAGGTTTTTTAAAAAGGAAATATTCTATAAAATATATAGTATAGCAGTAGAGATGGAAGCTTCTTTGGCACTCCTGTTGACTCCTATAAACCTCTCTTTTTCTATACTCGTCATTTATACCATTATCAATATAAATATAAATATATCTGTATTTAGTTTCCGTGCCTGTAAATTTTCTCTCTTCCCTTTTTTTTTTAAAAAAAAACTCTACTATGGTTTCAAAAGCACTTAAGCCAGTTGCTCCTTCGACGAGTCGCACCAGTTACTTCATTTCTAAGCTTCTTTCGAGTACAAAAGACACAAAGAGCTACAGACCCGCACCCAATTCTATTGAAGACATTGAGCGGGATGGTGTAAGACACAATGCCTTAAAGCTGGCATTTAAAGGGTAAAAGTGCAATCATCAAGCTGATTTAGTTCCAGGTTGAACATTACTCATCGAGAAAACAAAATCATGATTATCAGGGATTTTAAAGCCCCACTTCAGCGTCAGTTACAGGCTGGAGGGTGTGAAGTATTGGATATAGGGTAAAACGAATACACATAAATATAAACTTTTTTTATACTTTCTTTTTCTGACATTTTCTTTGAAGATGTGGATCAGGTTTCTGGACATCGGTAAAGAACTACATATTAAGCATATCAGGAGAAGTATTGTGGATCACTCGTGTTAACTAACCAAGTACGACCACGATACTCCTTAGGATATGGCAACAAAGTATAAATTATCTTATTTCACAGGCATCGATGCTGACAAGAGTGCATTGCCGTCAAAGTGAGGATAGCTAAAAAAAAATAGCAGTAACAACAACCATATGATTGTTGACAATGTATTTTCTTTTTCGAGTAGATCAAGGTCAAAGAACATAGTATATCAAAGAATCGACATTACAGAATTGCCGCTTCCTTATCAAGACAATCAATTTGACTTTGTGTTTATCCGATCAATGACAGATTTTGTTCCAGATGAGTATTGGGACAAGATCTTAAATGAGTTGGTTAGAGTGATGAAGAAGGGTGCATATCTTGAATGTACAGAAGCCTATGCGGATCTCATTGATGCTGGGCCTGGTATGAAAACTATTATGAAATGTAAGAAGCTTGATAATAAATACCTTTCAATAAATAAATATATAAATAAGAAAATAAGAAAATATGTACTCAAATAAAGGTCTAGTGGTCAACACATCTTCTAGATCATATTCCCCACCTGGATCACCTACAACCCCCTCGCCGAGTCAACAAAACCCGTTACCAAATCGAATTGCTTCCATAAGTCAATTAATGGAAATGAGAATAGAGCATACACACACACCCGTTGGAAAATTTGGTGATGCAGTCGGTAGTTTGCTTGCCGAGTATTGGGAGAAGACAGTACAGGGATCAAGGCAAAAATGGATCCGGCAAAAGTTAATTACCGAAAAAGAATTAGATACAGCCGTAGAGGATATGCGTAAAGAAAATGAAACTCACAAGACCTATATGTCTTGGTATTCGGTTGTAGCTCAAAAGGTAAGAATTGAGAGTCAAAAAGATTTGAAAATAAAAAATAAAAAATAAAAAATAAAAATATCAGACACTGAGCGGGTAATGTATTTTAGAAAGGCTACAAAGGTCCAGTCATTCAATTTGAGGATGTTGATGCAGACAACAATTATCATATTTTGCGATGAAATATCAAGGGGTTTCATTTACAAAGAGAAACAAAACATTTACAAAATAAAATATATAAAAAAAAGGGAATAGGAGGCATATCAATAAAATATGTATATAAATGTCAGAGAATTCTATTATCTCTTTTTGGCTGAATAAACGGATAATTGAGTAATGCCGTAAATAAGTAATATTACTTAGAAGCCACCTAGGGCACTTGCACCAGACTTGGCCATATCAGCAAGACCTCTGGAAATAACAAGTCTCTGAATCTGGGAAGTTCCCTCGTAAATCTGGAAGATCTTAGCATCACGCATCAGCTTTTCAACGGGATATTCAGTGTTGAAACCGTTGCCACCAAAGATCTGGACAGCGTCGGCGGCACACTTGTTGGCAACCTCACTGGCAAGAGCTGTACATAAGCGCAGTTTAGTTAAAATGAATAAAACAAAAATAGTCATTTTTTAAAAAAAAAAAAAAAAAAAAAACGCTTTAATTACCCTTGGCGATACTGGCGTGCCATGTGTTTCTCTCGCCATTGTCACGCATGCACGCAGAGCGGTAAACCATCATTCTTGCGCTTTCAACACCAATACTATACAGGCCCACACAAATATCAATAAACCATAATTATATATCTACAAAAAGCCACTTACGCCATGTCTGCCAGCATAAATGAAACTGCCTGGTGGTTGAAGATAGGCTTGCCCATGGTCTTACGTTCAAGGGAGTAACGAGTAGCTTCTTCCATAGCACGACGGGCGAGACCAACGGCACCAGCAGCAACCAAGGGACGTGTAATGTCAAAGGCACCCATGGCAATCTTGAAACCCTGTCCAGGGCTACCCAAAACGTTCTCCTGAGGGACGACGACGTCTTCAAAAGTAACACCACGAGTATCTGAGGCACGCTGACCCATGTTGATCTCCTTGCGTCCGACCTGGATTCCGGGAGTATCGGCATCGACAATGAAACCAGTGAAGGCCTTACCGGTGGCAGCATCAGCATCAGTACGTGCGAGAACGAAGAACCAGTTGGCATAGCCAGAGTTGGTAATCCACATCTTTTGGCCGTTAAGAACCCAAGAGTCACCCTTCTTTACAGCAGTAGTACGCAAACCAGCCACGTCGGAGCCAGCGCCGGGTTCAGTAACACCATATGAAGCCATCAAAGGAGCTTCTGTCATGCGACCGAGATATTTCTTCTTCTGAAAGTCGTTACCAGCTACCACAAGGGGTGCCTCTGCCAAGTTGTTGGCCTCGATGGCAGTCTGGATACCTACGCGCGTCGTGAGCTGGCTGATAATTTATACCAAAGTCCGGGATTCACTTACCACTGCAGCCATAAGCAAGCTCCTCAGAAATAATAGCACTGTCCATAACACCAAGCTCCATGCCGCCATATTTAGACTCAACGTGGGTGTTGACCAAACCGAGCTCCCATGCCTTCTTGATGATGTCTAGTAGAAAGATCAATTATAATAATTATTATTATTTTAGAAATCCAAGCCATACATGCTTCTTTATTTTAAATATACTCACCAAGAGGATATTTTCCTGTAACATCGTGTTCAGCGGCAACAGGGATAATTTCATCAACGGTGAACTTGCGGGCAAGCTCCTGAATAGACTTTTGTTCTTCGCTGAGACCAAAGTTCATGATTCCAGGAGAGCCAGCAGAGGAATAGGCGCGCACGGCAGCCAGAGGGCTAGCCTTCTTCAGGGTGGCAGCAGAGATGAGAGTTGCGGTTCTGAGCATGACTATCACAATTCAAAAGAGAAGAGAATTGATGAAGAAGAAGAAGAAGAAACGTATCTCTCTTTTGAACTTGACTAATGTTATAAAAGGGGGTTTTTTTTACTCCACACTTTTTGAGTATGAAAAATTCTCGATAATCATCGATTATTGGATAATATTGCATCGGTGTTCGATCGATGAAGTCCTGAATAAGGGCAATCCTTTTTTCACATGCATACATGTGACGCCTTTTTTTTGCGTGTTCTTTGCACTGGTAATTTAGCTTTGATGCTGTAGTGAAGTTGTTTGATTGTTAACAGAAAAAGAGCTCGTTTTGATAACCTGGTTCTTGTGAAGTTAATATTCTAGGTATAATATAGTATTAAGTAATACTTATTCCATATGCTCTAGGAGGACTGTAAATTTCAATCGGCTATATTGAATTCATTTTCTTTTCTGCTTTATAAACCAAAGCAAATTAAGCACACAGATTGTGTTGTATGAAGAGATCAAGTATATTACAAACTTTTCAGGGTAAGAAAGGTAGGGTCAATATTAGGTTACATATGTGAGATCCATTTTCTGCTTATTACGCTATTGAACACCTTTGTGAGACACCTTATATACAGAGTTGCGTTGATCTCAATGTTTGCTGACATACAATTGGCTATTAAGCATGACAAAGATGGCTGAATAACGCGGGTATACTTTTTACGGGATTGTGCCGATCTTATTTTTTTTCAGTGAATGGTAAGAAATATAAAAATAAAAATAAAAATAAAAATAAAAATAAAAAAGAGTAAAAACACGATTTCTATTTATTTATTTGTGGTTTTTATTCCTGAATGGAAGGCCGGGATTTTGGAGATCTTTCTTTCCTCTAAAGTATATATATATATGTGTGTGTTTTTGATTAATTATAAAATAACCAAATATGCTCTCTTTCTCTCTCTCTCTCTCTCTCTATCATACACTCACACACACCAATATGTATATATAAATATCGACTCAAGATATCCATTTGTGGTTACATGAATATACAAATAAACTTTAAAAGATGAACGAAATATGGAGCCAAAGAGCAAAAGCGCATTTGTGTGAATTGTTGGGATATTCCAGCATTTCTATTCAATACAAAGAAATATAAATGACGCACTTTCTACACACGCACACATGTCTTTTTTTTTTGTCTGTGCGTGAAAGAGGGGGCTGTAATAGGGAGATGTAGGTGGCTATATACAAGTGAATAAGGATATTGAAGGATATTCCAATAATGTGTGTTAATAAGTAGCACATATTGACTCGGAAATGATCATGGGTGATATGGCGGTGGTGGTTTGGTGGCGTTAGGACGAGAACTTGAAGCTGCCTGGGATTTTAACTGCTGCTGAAGAATAAGGTACTGGAGACGATGTTGCTGCATCGACGGACTGACGGGATCATCAGAAAGATCAATCTCGGCTGGTAAAGTTGTGCACGAAGATATTGAATTGTGGGTACTGGCCTGTTGGCGTTCTTCATAACAAAAGTCGATTGCAAATTGATCAAAACGATCAGTGGGACAGGTTGAGGCAGAAGACGAGGAACTGGTTCCTTTTAAATTATTGGAAGGAATGGATGGTGCTGGCGTGACAGGCTTAGATTCAATATCGAGAGAATTATCCCTCTTCTTGCGCTTCTTGCGGCACATCAAGAACATGGTAACTCCAACAAGTGTTGCCCCCAGTCCACCTAGAACACCTGCTATCACATGTATAACGTTAAACGCTGGTGTATTATGTGAGGCCGAAGAGAAAGGTGGTCCAATTGAACGTTTCTGTAGAGAAGGGCTTGTTGCTTTATGTAAGACGAATGAAATGAATGATTTCTGGGGATACTCGTACGGAAGTGATGGAACGGAGTGGTGGGGTGGCTGATCCATTGCTTCTGAAAACCACCTGTAATTAAATATAATAATAATAAAAGCATAAATATAGATTGGACCAAAGAAAGCCAAGAAGCAACAAACTCACTTGTCACCCAAATACAATCCAGGCTGGATACCAGCCGACTCCTGGACCTTTTGAGTAATGGTTAAAGATGATTTGCCATCATAAGAAGCCTTTGTAGTTTGTAGGATAGGTTGAGCAACTGCAAGTCTAGACATCATTACTAATAGCAAGAAAAGTATTGATGGTATTGACCTCCCGTAAGACCTTAGTTCATGTTGCATATCCAAGAAAAAGAAGAAGAAAGAAAGCGAAAAGGAAAACGACCAAGAAACAATGGTTTTTATAGATAATAATTAATACAACAACAAGAAAGGGGGTGGCTATCAGAGGGAAAAGCTTGATCAAAAGAATGACAACGACAGATGAGCTTGCACAGTAAGAAGCAATAGAAATTCGCGGAATCTTAATTCTATTGCTTGGAAGACAGAGAACGTCAGGAAGAACACGACACGAGTAACGCCCAAGAGAGGCCAAGTGTTGCATTCGTGCTTGTCTTGAAACGGTACATATCCTTTTTCAATATCCACTCCAAGTTTAATCGAATCTTTTTTAGATTTAGTCTTTCTACATACATACACACACACACACCTTATCTAAAACTTTGGTGCGTTTAGCAGCCCACTAACATTGAGCATCACCCATAAGAATATAAGCATAATAGCTTATGTTACACTTAAGCACCCGCGTCTTAGGATCAAAAGATACACACACACACTAATCAACATTCCAGAACCTGTCGATCCACAATATCACTCCTAAACCCACAGTATAAGTTAAACCTTTATTTAGAGTAACTATATTTTATAAGATATTACGGCTAATTTGTCCAATCATACAATATGTATCTATATATATATATTTTAGAAATTTCATTACTTCTAAAGATCGACCGGATTTTCCAGGTACAACTGTCGGTAACCTTTATTTTATATTTTGGTCAAGTTGATAACATCACAATAATTGGGTTTCTATGAAAGTGATCAGCTTTCAAGTATCTTATTTTTTCTCTTTCTAACTTCTTCTAGAGCTGCAAGCTAATCCAAGGATCATGTTTATTGGCAGATACTTATGACTCAACCTTGTTTTGGAGTTCAGCAGTGTAAGAGAGCACATTCGTTCAATTTTTTTTTTACCAGAAATTAATCGTCTTGTTTTTCTAAAATGTCAGATCTGCCTTCGCTTAGAAAGAAAATCGATACTCTCGATACGACTCTTGTCAATATTCTCAATGAACGTGCACGCGTTTCACTTGATATTGGAGCAGCAAAACGTCAATTGGATAACACAGAAGGGTACAATACCAAATAAAAATGGACACTTGTTTCCAAACCTTTATTATTTGCAATGCTAATGACATTCCTTCATTACTTCATTACTTTATTGCTTTATTTTTTAGTCTACCAACAACAGATCTGCATGTCTACATGCCAGGACGAGAAAAGGAAGTCTACGCAAAGGTAACACTAAAAAAATACTTAAAGAGGAATAACATATTAATACCAAAAAAAACCCTCAACCAGTTGACAAGATTGAATCATGGTCCATTGAAAGACGATTCTCTCCATGCAATTTTCAGAGAGGTAAGATTAGATTCTCAAGTATTTAAAGCCATGAAATTAAGCTATAAAATACATAGGTCATGTCTGCCTCAATCTCACTTCAAAAAGATGTTTCTATGGCTTACCTTGGTCCTCCAGGAACTTTCTCTCATCAGGCAGCATATCAACGCTTGGGGGACAGCGTAGTTTATGTACCTCAAAAGCAGATTTCTGGTAAAATTTATTAATAGAATAGAAATTATACATACACACACACACATATATATATATTAACAATATTCTGTATATTAAAAAAAAGATGTTGTTGATGCTGTCGAGAAGGGTCAGACCACATATGGTATTGTCCCTTTCGAAAACTCCAATTTTGGTTCCGTGGTTGAGACCCTGGACCGTTTTGTTAAGACCAAGACACGAGTGAGAGCAGAGACTTATTTGACCGTAAGTATACTTATAAGATTCAATGGGACACAAGCATATGGTTTTAATCGTTTCTTTCTTTCTTTTTTTATATATATATATACAGGTTCACCAATGTCTTTTGTCCAATTCACCTTTAGACAAGATCACAAAGGTCTATAGTCATCCTCAGGTAAAGAATGAAATAAAAGCAAAAGAATTAGAATCAGAATTAGAATAGAGGTCACGGACTTTGGCTTCATTGGACTCACAGGGACCATTCTTCTTCTTTTAGGGATTGGGACAAACCCAAATGTGGTTGGCGGCAAATGTGCCAAATGCAAAGCGGATATCGGTGAAGTCAACAGCAGAGGCTGCTCAACAGGCTGCCTTGGAAACAGGTGCTGCCGCTGTCTGCAGTGAGATATGCGCCGAGCTGTATGGTTTGGAGGTCACTGCACGCGATATTGAGGACGGCGCAGGTAAGAAGAAGAAAGAAGAAAGAAGAAAGAAGAGGAAAAAGAGGAAGAAGATGAAGAAAGGGACATTTGAACAGATTACAATATCCAACAGTCTATTAATACAAATGAATATTGTGTCTATTGTACAGCAAACACCACACGTTTCTTGATTATCGGCACCTCTAGTGACAACGCTACAAAGGATGACCATACTCTCATCAAATTCACTGTGGATCATCGTCAGCCTGGTGCGTTATGCGATGGCCTTAAGGTTTTCAAGGACTATAGCCTGAATCTTTTCAAGATCGATTCTCGCCCTAGCGGCTTGCACCCATGGCATTATGTGTTCTTTGTTGAATGCTCGGGTCATCAGCAGAATGAAGATGTTCAAAAGGCCGTTAAGGACCTTGATCAATTCTGCCTTGATGTAGTTGTTCTCGGCAGCTTCCCAAATCAAAGACCTGAATGATTTGTATAAAGGCATACATACACACATACATCTTCATAATAAACAAGTTATCCTGTCCTCTGGTTTTTTTTATATCCCTTGTTTAGTCTCATTTCGTCCTCCTTATATGCAAGCAAGATTCAGGACCCCCTGAGGGTCTTCTATTACCAAACACAACACTCGCTATCTTGTCACAAATACCTCTTTCTCTCTTTCTCTCTCTCATTTTCTTTCTCTCTCTACGCACATTTTTCTGTCCTTATTATGCTCAAGCGTCTACACTTGTTATTCCACAAACATCAGGAACCACCACCAAATAACCATGTTTGTCAATCTATTTCAGTAACAGGTCGCCATGCGAGTACCTCATCAGTCACGTAAATTAAACTAAATTATAAAACTGGATCAAGATTGATCTGACAATCGTTCATTAGATTGCAGTCCAATGACTGTGATGAAGAAGTTGTCCGTTCTTTGCAGGTATGGACATTCAAAAATAAATATAAATATAAATAAATAAGGAATGAAATGAAATGAAATGAATTGAAATTCATCATTGTCACACATCCCTTTTCTTAACATACAACTCCGAAGCTCAAAGGCTCCAATGCTACTCTAAGAGAAGCTGCCGCTGCCGCTGCCGCAATTAACGGAATCACCCGGGAAAGAGAAAGACAAGGATACAATGGCCAAGCCAATAAGAAACAACTTGGAATTGATCGTCAGGTTGACACACATGTCCAAAAGGGTATCGAGTGCCATGAACTTGGCCAATTGGAGAAAGCTACCCATTTCTTTCGCCTGGCAGCCAAACAAGGTTCTCCTATCGGCATGTTTCTCTATGGCATCTCTCTGCGCCATGGATGGGTAATGTAAACAAAAACAACAACAACAACAACGATAACAAAATGTGTACCGTCAATTAACAATTGGCCTCGGTAAACCCCCCCTTCCTTATTGTGTAATTTAGGGCTGTCAACTAAACGGCTCGCTTGCTTTTCATTATCTTCAAAAAGCTGCCGAGCATGCTGTCGATGAATTACTCCAGTTGCATGGGATGAATAACAACGCATTGGCCTCCAAAGGAGAACTTATTATGGCTATATATGAATTGGGTGTATCGTTCCAACAAGGCTGGGGAGTTCCGAAGAATAGAGAAACCGCCTTTTATTACTTTAAAATTGCTGCTGAATTAGGAGATGCTGATGGACAGGTAGAAGAAAACACCCCTAAATACCCCCTTTTGTAATACTAACGAAACATCCTAGAATGATGTTGCACATTGCTATTATAATGGCCATGGTGTGAAAAAGGATCTCTTTCAGGCTGCTAAGTATTATCGTCTGGCAGCAGCTCAGGGACATGGCATCCTCGGCAATTCATGGATCTTCAAGCCAAAATATAATCTATAAGCCAAACAATATCATAACATATATTGGCTTTTTTCTTCATTCTAAAGGGTCGCTGGGCGGAACAATAAAGAAGCTGGTTTCTTGTTTTTAATTTTTTTCTTATTTTTTTTATGTATGTTCAATTATTCAATTGTCTGTTTTTTATTATTATGAAATTTGGCTGAGGGTGTCGGGAGGGTATTTGCTCTGGGCAAATGTCATCAATCGCTTGACAGACTGAATCCACTTTCGGGAAGTTTCATCGTTAAGCACATGGGCGACCTGAGAGGAGAAAATCTTTTCACGAGCAGAACGTTCGTGAATACTAGTAGTATAGTTTGATAAGTAAATTTGTCTTTTTTTTTGTGATATATTTTAAGTGTTCAAGCAATTTACCCAACCATGGTAACACCAATAGGCCATGGAGCATTGCCGATAGACAACTGGAGGTAAGAATCCTGCGCATCACGGTATCGACGATTCTGCATGTGGTGGGTAATTTCTGCAACACGGGCCAAAATGTCAGGCTCCAGGGACTGAAAGAATATACATATAGAAAAAAAGGTGTCAGTCGAGAACGAGTTTTTTTCTTCTTCTTCTTTGACTTACTCTCTTTTTCAATTGTTTCAAAAGGGGTTTGATATATTCAGCTGTTTGTTTCTGAAGAACAGCAGCTCTCTTGCCCTGGGTACTACGCTTTTCTTCTTCTGGTCGCTGCTCCATAAAGTCTGCCCATTCTTGTTGAGTGTACTATAGCAGAAATATTTAAAACACTGCACTTTTATAATACATATTAAATAAATAAGGTACGGCTCTTACCGCCAAATAAGCATAAATCTGCATATTAAGTCTATCACGATCTGCTTGAAGTAATCCTAGGGTAATTGGTTCTACCACAAGATCTGGCTTCTTGGGCTTCTTGAGACTTTTATCATCTACAATACCGTCCTTTTGTCTCAGTACATCCAACTTCATGCCCTCTTCCATCTCTCCCAACTGTCGCATAAAGTCATTTCGTTGTCCTTGATCCTACAAACCAGCGTTAGTTAAGCAAAAAAAAACAAACAACAACAACAACAGCTTAACTCTTCTCGAAAATACATAAATGTATAAATAAATAACTAAATGCTTGTTCAGTTAATATTTTACCTCTGATCGCTCCTCCATAAGCTCCAGAGCACGCAAACGGATTCTGCATTGTTTGTCAGTTTCTGCGAACAGTCGAATAGGCTGACCCTTGGCACGTAGACGACGGACTACTTCTTGTCGAGAGATATTAAAGGTTTCAATTTCTACATGCTGAAAGCTGACCGTTTAAAAAAAAGGGAGTTGTTTCAGACCATCGTATATATCACATACCTCTTCTTTGCTTTCCTTGCTTTCTTTGGCTGCTGCCTGCTGCTTTTCTTGTTCTCTAATGACTTGATCCTATTCATTTGGTTAGATTCACTATATCATTATCATTTCAATATTCAATTAACTATTTATATATCTACCTCTTTTTCTTTTTGAATGTCCTTTTTCTAATAAAGTATAAAATGTTAGCATTAGAGGATCAGATGTTATGAATTCTAATTTAGATTTAGATTTACTTCTTTTTCTTTGGCTATGCGTTCATTTTCTTCACGATGATACTCTTCTTCACGTATACGTTCTAACTCTGCTCGGCTAAGGTACTTCTTCTTTTCTGCACGGCCATTTGAAGAAGCAGAGTCGATCACCTTGCGCTTCTTTGAGATCTCTTCTGCGATGGCACTCTTTAGAAAGTCCATAGTGAAAGAACTGGTTCAAAAAGGAAACCAAGTGACTGTCTCGATATAATGCATCTTTTTTTGTCCACGTCGCTTAATTGAAACACCTATCTTTTTTTTTCTGTAAATTTACAAGCTTTATCTCTCCTTCTCTCACTGATTTAAAACAAAAGCTAGGAAACTAACGAATCACCTGGTTTAGCGACCTTTTATTCCTTGTAACGGACGGCAAGAACTTTTACTGAAAAATAAATTTAAAGAAAACCCATTTGCAAAATATGAACAAGAAGTTTGATAGAATTTTGGCAAATATTATCCAAAAAAAAAGCGTAATTCGAAAGGATCAAAAATTAAATAAAAAAAAAAACCAAACTGATTGCTATGCAAATTTATAAATAACTGACATATAGAAAAGTTAAATTATTTTATTTTTGACAGAATACACACAGCAAAAAGAAAGCCGATCAAGAATTAAAACATTAGGTTAAGAGTATTCACAGAATTTAGGCGCACAATGTAGGCGCATAATGTAGAGCTCCAAGATACAATCAGTTACGCAATAGTTCACATACAAAAAGTTATAAAACGTTTGGTGTGGACAGACCAAAAGGGTAAAAAATGCAAAAAAGGGTAAAACTAGTTCATCTTGAATTTGGCCAATCAGACTAATTTATGACTGACCGCACTTTTTTTTTAAGAAAAAAAAGTTCGAAATTAGTTCGAGTACATATTAGATAAAATTGTGCTTATAATCCCGTCTCTGTCATTAAGAATATTTTATCGCAAGTATTTCTACATCTTGCCCTCTACAGCACATCGTTTCCATCAAAAAGATGCTCTCCGTCTTAATCCTGATGGCAGTGGAAGAAGATCAGCCAATAATACGGCTTACATCTTTGCCTTTTTTTTACCTTTTTTTTTTGAACTTTTAGTCTGTCCATACCAAATACATCAGAAGCAATAACAGCTATAGAAAATGAGCGTGGTGATTCATATACTGTACCACAAAATATTCTATTTTTCTTAAAAGAAAAAAAAACCAATTACTTTTACGCTGAAACCTTTTCCTTTTAATATTAATTTCTGGTTATTCTGCAAAAAAAGTGATCTTTCCGTTTATATATAAGTAGTTGAAATTGAAACAACAGTAACAAGCCATAAATATCACACAGGATATTCAATAGATCTACTCTTTTAAAAGTACTGGTAATCAACCAACTTTCTATATAGTAAAATACAAAAGTTGGTATATTGAATTTGTGAATTGAAGAACTTGGATAGGTTGTAATCTATTGCTTTTAAACCATCGGTATCTTTTTTTTTTGACAAATATAAAAAAAAATTGTAGTTTCTAGGGGACTGTTCCGCTGTCCTGGATTCCAAATTCTGCCAATTTAACAAGTTCAAGCAAGTTTGTTCTTTCAAGTGACTGCCCTCTTTTTCTTTGATCATTGACATGCAAGACGTTACTGATGTTCCCAAGCGTAATCGAGATGCCGCTCGCCTGAAAATGGACGATGAACGACTTGAAAGCCATGTTAAGCGTGCCCAGGAATTGATCGGAAATGACACAAAAGAAGTCCCTGCGTTTTGGATCAATAAATACAAAAAAGAGGCAGCCAAGAACTGGGACATGTTCTATAGACGCAACACAACCAAGTTCTTCAAGGGTACTTATATATATATATACATGTATAATTTAGATAATATTAGTCTATAATACCTATTTTGTTGTTCGCATAGATCGTCACTGGACCAACCGTGAGTTTGAGGACCTTGCTTACCAAGAAGGTCAATCAAAGGTAGGAAACATCTTTTTATCAATTATTCAGAATTATCTATTGATTTGCATGCAAAAGGTTTGCCTAGAGGTTGGATGTGGTGTTGGCAACTTTGTATTCCCGGCTCTTATCGAGAACCCTGGCCTCTTTATCTACGCATGTGACTTTTCGAAACGAGCTGTTGACATGGTTAAAGACAACGAACATTATGATGAATCTCGCTGCAAAGCATTTGTGTGCGACTTGACTCAAGATTCACTTACTGATAATATACCTGCAGAAAGCTTGGATCTAGTAAAGTATCGAGATAAATATGTGAAACAAGGAATATATATTTAATATACATTTGTGTGTGTGTGTGTGTTTGATATAGGTGTCCGCCATCTTCGTCTTCTCGGCAATCCCTCCCGAGAAGTTCGCCTTTGCCATCCAAAACATCTTCAAAGTTTTGAAGCCTGGAGGAGCAGTTCTGTTCCGTGATTATGGTCTATATGATGAAGCACAACTCAAGTTTAGTGCAGCATCTGATAAGAAACTCGAGAGCAACCTTTATGTACGCCAGGATGGTAAGTAAATGTACTTAATACCAAAGGCTTATACACAACTAATCACATACTTTCTAATATAGGCACCATGAGTTATTTCTTCTCTCTCGAAGATCTCCAGTCTCGATTTGAAGCTGAAGGGTTCAAGACATTAAAGAACGAGTACATCTATAGAGAAACGACCAATAGGCGCCTAGAACTCAACGTTGATCGTATATTTGCTCAAGCGAAATTCCAAAAGCCGTTGGCATAGGGAAAGCAAGAGAGAAAAGACATCCACACATCTCATATTTTATTATAATTACTTTTTATTTATTTATTTTTCTTCTTTTCTTAAAAAATATACATGCACGCTATGCTTCCCACTCTATTTCTCTTTCTTTCTTTTTATATTTTATTTTTTGAAAAAGAAGAGAGAAGGTCAAGAAGAGTCGAAAAAATAAGGAAATATTGTATACATTTTTTAAACACCAGTATTGAAACCATATTCAGCAGACAAGACACGCAACTTGTCTTTAAGAGAATCAAGGTTCAGATAAGTACCCTTGAGATGACGGTCACCGCTGGCAGGATCAAACGAAGTTCGACCATGAAGCACACGTCGATTGGCAAACATAACTTTTTTTTCAGGCATTTGGTTAGTATAGAAGTTGATTACCTCCTTCAAAAAAAAAGAGGAATTTAATAACTTACCAAGTTGCCCAGGCTGTAAAGTCAACTGAAATCTAAGTTTCTCGTCTTCTACAAAGTCGGCAAAACGCTGGTAGGCTCTATAAAATTTCTTTGCTTCGGCAGGGGAAAGGTGGTCCATGGGTCCTTGGAATTGTGGGGCATAGTTGACATGCATATCCCATGCTGGTCCACTTTGATCTTCACCTGTGACAAGAGTGGGGCGGCGATAATACATGTGGTGTCCATTGTTCAAATAATGAAAGGCAACAGGTGTCTTTTGCAAAATTTCATAGTCTTCAGGGTAGCTTTCTTTAAGAAGCTCGGCAGCGCGGTAAGAATCTACAAAGATGCTCGCACCACCAGTTACTGTGTTCTGAAGACTGTGTAAGAGCTGAATTCCAGGTGGGCTATCAAGGTACCTATAAGCTTAATGATGTTAGCCCAAATATGCAAAGCAAAAACCTTAAATATATATGTATTAAACTTGCATTAAATCCATGTGGAATCCCAAATAAAGGCTAGTGTATGCAATATTGATCGACTTTGCAATATTCTTCACATCAAAGTCACGGCCATAAAAGGTTTCCTGGATAGGACCAATGCGCTCGGCCACATCAGTGGCACCACTGTCTTTGATTGGAACATCCTTAAGAAAAACAAGGCCTCGATTGTAGAGGCGCTGAACGACCTCATGAAGACCTGCGTCGGTGTTCATATAGTCATCGTAAGATACCCACTTAAGGTCATATTCATCTCGGGACCACGTAGTTGGTTTAATTTGGTTGAATCTGAAAGCCTCGCTTGTCTTGTCGGAACGATATGTGTTCAGGAACGAGACGGGATAACGGCTTACATGGACATTATCTGATTGGTGGCGCAAAGGTTTGTTCCAGACAATCTCTGCTTCACCATTTTCAATGCGCACTGATGTGGGTGCAATGTCAAGCGGAATGTCAGCCGAGGAATGCAGCTTTTGGCGACTGGAAGGATGGACACATTGTTCGCACAGACAGTTATCTCTCAGCCAAAGGTAGCTGTAGGCGCTTTTAGCAGTGTGAGGGTCGGCCTGACTGGTCTGAATGTCATGCCAGTTGACATGGATGGCATCACTATCTGTATGAGACAGTGTCACTTCGGGGGTATTAATCTTTGGCGCAACAGCTGAAAAGAACCGAGGACTACTGAGACCATATGTCGAGGCTGACTTGATATAGGTCGATCTTGGTACACGGAGGTTGGGTACAACTGCCCGAGTAAAACGTGTCAAAGAAGCCATAAATAAAAAATAATGCTATATGGTAAAGAAACTTAAAGTGCCTGGGTTAATCGACGTTAAAATATACCCCAGAAAGACGGCGATTATGTCATACTCCGCCGTGAGAAGATACACACCCTCCCGCACGGACGAGATGAGAAATTTTGTTTTATTTTTTTATTATTTGTTATAAAAAAGGCTATAGTCAAACAAGGTTTCGGTTACAACTCTAAAAGACGGTGGTAGATAACCCCCAGACCAAAACATACATGCCTATATATTAAGAGCTATTAAACATCTTTGAAATACTGGGCATCTCAGTCAACATCTTCTGTGCCTCGGATTGAGAAGCATTGATCTCTTTCATAGCCTCAGGATCTTCAAAAGCATAATAGTTTAGCAATAAGTTCTTTCTTTCTTTTTTACATCATTTTAAAATTCTATATACCCTTACCGAGGTTCTTCATCATCATGGGTAGAATAAACATAGCAATACCACTGAATCCAAGCATCAAGAACATTGGGTTCTTGAACATACCCAGTAAATTAAACCCTTGCTTTTTCTACACCACAGTAGTCAGTATAATCGTCTGCTGTTATAATCACTTGTAGCTTACAACAAAGTATTCAGCTTCAAGTTTGGCTCTTAATTCGAAAGGATGATCAATATGTAGTCCAGTCGAAGCCCAGTTGTGCCCGCTTCCTGTATAAGCACCAACCACGTCTCCGTCTTCTGTTACGTCCACACGCAACTATAAATATCCATCAATACTTGTCATGAGTTCAGAACTTTGTTTGTTGGTTCGCTTTAATTATACCTTTGGGAAGATGTAGTCGATCGATCGAATTTCCAAGAGGTATGATCCAGGTACGATGTCAAGGCTATAAAAAATGGATGAGTTTGATGTAGTTTTTTTCTTCGTTGTTGTTATAGAATGTGTACTAACAATTCAAACTCTCCATTCTTTTTGATCAAAGTAGTATAAGCTGCTCCATTAAGTGTAACACGTGTTGATGGAGAGAGGAGGCTGACATCTGGATAGAGGAAAAATCAAAGTAATAATAGTCAATAAAACTAAAGTTTCAATATACCTCTTCTTTCTTTCTTTCTCTTTTCTTACCTGGCAAGATGCCATTTGTGCTAATTACACCATTCACCTTGGCTGCCTGTGCAATGGCAAAAAATAAACTTTGACCAAAACCAGATTAGCTGTCGATCAGCAAGTTTCTAGATTTAGTTTGGAACCCTACCTTGCAACCCATACAATATACGTAAAGCTGATGAGGCGAGTCATGATGTTACAAAGTAATGAAACTCGAACAAACTCACAAAAAAAGTACAATCGTGCTTTGGCTTGCTGTTGAATCTCAGCATCTGATAAGCCAATCAAATACATAACTTATACACACACACAGATAGGGTCTTTTACTTAAAATTTTACTTTAATTTTTTTTCACGAAATAAAACTTAATAAAATGCATGATGTTTTATATGCGCTTAATATTAATCGCATTTTGGAAGTGCTTTATTTATTATTATTACTATTATATTATATATATATATATAAATAAAGATGTATGTGTGCGTTGGGGTATTTACGGTATCATCCCATTGAATATTAAAATAAGATAAGATAAAAAAAAAATGACAGCAAATAATGAAAGAGATAGAGGAAAAGAAAATAGCAAAGTGAATACAAACAAACAAACAAACAAACAAATAAATGAGAGAAAATAAAAGGTGTGCGTGGGTGGATAAGTAAGTGGCCATAATAGAATTTCAACTATGCTGCTGACATCTTGCTCTCCACCATTTTCAGTAAGAGGGTAGAGTATTTTTCGAGTAGATGAAGTGTGGCTGGCTCTTCGAGGTTGTTTGTGAGTACGATCTCATTCGCGACAGGAGTACTTGGGGATGTTGGAGATGAGGTCGAAGTGGGTATGTTGGCCGATTTATTATCTATTGTCTGTGAAATCTTGCTGTTCATTTCACCTAGCTTGCCCTCAAGAATAGTCAAAAAGGCTCGATTCTGATCAGCATGCTTGGAGAGAGAAACAAAGGCATCTAATACGCTGTCCAGTAAGATCTCTGCTCCTTCAAGATCGGACAGGATGGATTCGTTATTATGATCTTCATTAGGAGTCATTGGTGGCACAGGTGAGGATGGTTCTGATACAGTAGCAGGAGCAGATGTTGACATAAGGGTATCTTGGATATTATTAGTGGGGATTGTGACCTCAAGAGGAGACTTTGAAGACACAGTACCGACATTCTGAGCTTTTGTATCCTTTAATTGTGATAAATACTCCATGTGATCATCGGCCTGCCGGGTAATAACATGCTCATCCAGCTCTGTATCTTGTTTCATCTTGATGTGCTCCTGTATTATCTCCTCTTCTTGATCTTTGGTGACTGTAGTCAATACTTCTTCGGATATAGATTGGGAGTTGTCTTCTGACTTTGAGTGAACAACTGTTTCATTTAGCTGGACATCCGATTCTGATATCTCTTCTTCACTAGCATCCACCAAGCTATTTACTCCCTCTACTATTGGTTTAGGCGTAGCAGCGTCTTCCACACAAAGCTTATCCAAAACGACGTCTTCTACTTTATGCTTGTCCAAAACAGGTTTTTCTGAATCGAATACGGGTAGTACAGCTTCTTCTAAATCAGGCCCAACACTTAAAGTATCGTTCGCTTTCGACGGAGTTTGATCAACTTGTTCTGTCACAATTCCACTAGAAGCTTTATCCTCAACTTCATGCTTGGGTTCGATAGGTTCATCAAGTGTAGTCTTGGCAAACATATATTCATCACGAACAGGTTCGTCCGGAGTGGACTGAGCTGAGAAAAACACGTCTGCTTTTAATTCTTTGGAAAAGGTATCTTTCGGTTCTGTCTCGACTGACAAAACTGGCTGTGTATCAACCGAGGATGCCACAACCGCTTCCGCTATTTGCTCAGGCAAAGCATATCTTTGATCATTGTCACAAGTTTTAGAGACCTTGGTTGACCCAGATTTGTCAGATACAGATTCCTCTAATGTCAGTTTAGAAATATCTCTTTCTTTTACATCGGACTTGGATATGGCAAGTTCTTCTACAACTGGCTTTGTAAAAACAAATTCTTCTACAGCTGGTTTTGTAGAGACAGACTCTTCTACTGCTGGTTTGGTAAGCACAGGTGCTTTTTCTTCAACAACTGTAGAAAGATTCTTTTTCGGTTTTGGAGGTACCATAACAGAATCCGCCACATCACTTTGGAGTGGAGCAGGTGTATCATGTGTTGAGTTTACTGCGTCCGGCTCTTCCTTTGTAATGTATGTTATCGAAATAACATTCTCTATAGTTTGGTTCCCCTGCGAAGGCTCCTCTACTGTAAACTTGGCCAAGATAATTTCTTCGGATTTCTCCTTGGTAGGTTGAATAAATTTGTGCTTATTTGCCATAGAATCATCTGGATTGACTATATTTGAATCTGAGGCTACTGCCTTGACGGGGATCTTATTAGACACACCAGGAGTAGGTAATTCCGCTATAGTAACATCTTCTTTTGTCTCGGTACTGGAGTCTTCGCCAGATTCTGAGGGAGTACAACATGTGGTTGTGTCACTCATGGTGCTCACAGTGCTCAAGGTACTGTCTGTCGAGTTTCTCTGACTGTCCTTACGTTGACCAACTGAAGAAAGATAGCGTGCAGTGATACTCAGGCGCTTGGTTGCATTTTCCAGTTTTTTCTGAAGCTCTCTCAAGGCAGGAGTATCCTTGAGTGATGCCAGGTCTAGTCGGGATTGTTGTGACAAGGTTGACACACCATCTACCAGACGAGAGGCGTTTATTTCGTTGGCAAGGTGGTCAAGGTTGATACTTCTGCGGGCTGACATGGACATTGATGTCGTTCTGCTTAAAGAAGTGCTCATCCGGTTTGGTTCTCGTGAAGCGATATCTCTTGAAAGAAGGTCGTCAACATTATCCTCACTCGACCCCTCGTCTTCTTCAGGAGCTGAGTTTGTCTGGGCTGTCTCGTTGTCAGATGTGGGAGACTTCCGTCCGTCTTCTCCAAAGTTGGTTTCATTACTTTCGAGGCCGTTGGGATCTTCATGAAGATCGTGTACAGATACCTCAAACGGATTACCAATAATGTCTTCTTCTGTCGTAGGTGGGATATAAATTGTTTCTTCTTCTTCGTTATCCTCGTCGTCGTCTTCTTCATCACCATCATTCCCATCATTATCATCTTGGCCTTGACCTTGGCCTTGGCCTTGGTGCCGAATGATTTCTGAGTCACATTCCTCATCTCCGTTGTCTTGTTCGTCTACATTATTTGGAATCTCTCTCTTTGGTACAGGAGGCTCTACCGATCGTTGGCGAGGTAAATCACCACCGCTACTTCTGCGTTGTTTGGGAGGAGTGGGTGTCCGGAGTATGTTTCCTGGTGGCTCGGTCACGGACTCGGGCTCTCTTTTTCCAGAGTAAAGCCCTAATCCTCCACTCGCACGTTTGTTGAGCATCGTTTCGCTTGCCCGGGGTCTTAGGCGAGGCGAGTCTTTCGCAGGTGATATATTGGTTAGTGATGTTATAATGGGCTGGCCGTCTTTTCTATTCAATGCATCGCGAGACACTTGGCGTCTGAGAACCTGATTCATACGTGGCTGAGGGTGGCGCGATTGCCCGTAAGCTGGAATGACTCTTGGGCTCGGTGGAGGTGGATAATGTGAGACCTGACTTACAAGACGTTCCCTTCCAGAGGTTGGAATGCCATTGTATAGCCTTCCTAGCTTGCCTTGAATTTCCGGTACCTTTCTTTCACCCGCTGTGTTTGTAGGTGTTCTGGGCGGTGTTGTAGGATTTTTCGATACATCTTTAGCATGATGGTTATCGGTAGAAGAAGGTCGGTGATGTCTATGAGCGGCTATGGGTGGTGTGCTTGTTGGTGGACTATTGGTTGTAGTCGACTCATTGACAGTAAATGAGTTTGCCAATGGACTTTCAAAGCGAGAAGGTATGACAGAATTTGAAGTGTCGATCCTGTTTCTTCTTCCTCCTGATGCTGCCGCTTTCTTGTATATATCTTCGTACTTCTGCTCGGCAGGTGATATACTTGAAAAAGTTCTTCGTTCGCCTTGTCGAATCATCTGAGAAAGACTGGCAGTTGGTCTGAGTATAGTCGCTGTAGACACGCGTCGTAGGCGAGACTTTGCAGCTCCACCCAGCAACAATGCCCGCTTCTCGTCTGGGAGAACGTCTTCTGGCCCTCCTCTTCCTAGTGCGCGTGTGGTGTATTCTCCCATGGCAGTTGCCTGCTTAAGTTTTGTGTCTCTTTCACTAGCCCTTGCCTTCATCCGAGCCACAATCTCATCGCTGACCTTCCACACAAATATGGTGCCATCGGAACAAGTACTGATCATCCGAAGTGAGTCCGTAGATGTGCGGAGAAATTTGACAGAAGTGACGAGTTCAGCATGTGCACAGATCTTGTCGATACATATGCTATTGGTTAAATCAAACAGGCGGAGACAACGGTCAGAGCCACTGGTGACCGCGTAAGTACCCGAAAATGGATCGAGATCGATGTTGATCAAACTTCCCCCAGAGTTTTCAGCAAACGAGCTATTGGCCAATTCTTCGGCTGTCTCTGGCTTACAGATACAAAATGGTTTACCGGACTCGATACTAAAGACATAGAGTCGACGCTCGCCAGTGACAGTTGCTACATACCGAGCTGTCACATCCATGGCCATGTCAAACACTGTGCTACGGCCAGAGTAGTTGTGATACGTTGCATAGAAGCACCCGTTTGGTACAGGAATATCAGTGACACGCTTGCGGAAAATGACGCCTTTGTCCGCTCCACAGCTGATCAGTTTATCCGCATCTTTTGTAAACTTTACTGCTGTAATGGAAGAAGAATGATCATCTAAACTCTGGACCAACTGAAAGTTGCGTTTGACGTCAAAGATATGTAGTAGTCTATCACGACTTCCTGTAGCCACCAAGCATGGCATATCTAGTGAATAAAATATAAGAAATACATATGATGTAATGTGATGTGATCAGTAATGTGTGTGTGTTTAAGCTCACATTATTTTTAGATATGTAATATATAAAGGTGTGGGAATTTAAAAAGTGCTTCATTCCTTCCTTACCATCTTTCAAAGGGTTTGAGAAATCTATTGAAAGGATTTCGGAGTCGTGGGCTTCTTGGAATGCGATTTGCTCCCAGGTTTGCATATTGTGGACTCGTAAATTACCATTGCGATCGCCAGTTGCCATTAGTTTTCCATCGCTACTTATTTTGAGTGCCCTGATACCGAAATCAGGGAGTTGATCGTCTGCCAGATCTAACCAACATAGGACATCATTAAGCTTAATTATGTGTATTACACTACATTACATTACACTACAGTACACTACACTACAGTGCATTATGCATATTTGTTGTTGTCCCCCCAGCCCAACTCACCGACGTCCTTTTTGAGTTTGGAAAATTCTGCGGCATCTGTATCAACATAAAGCATCTTGACCAATTCTCGCGAATATATATTTCGACGGTTTGATGATCCATGGACGGTACTATTGCTAGGTGAAAGTTGGCCAGACCAAGGCAAATTTCCGTGGGTCGGCGAAACCGATGTGCTATTAGATAAATGAGAAATAGAGGAGGCTGATGAGGAGGGCCCAAGCCCAATATTAACGTGATCAAGGCTCCAGAATCGAATGGTGCCATCAGCAGAGTGAGTAACAAATGAATGGGGTGGTATATGCGAATTAGGCGCCCCTTCTTCATGAGGAGGGCATGTCTACAGAAAGAAGAAAAATAAGAGGAAGAAGAAAAAGATATTACAGATAAACTTACTTCAACTCCCCATACACAATCGCTATGTGCTATAAAACTTCGGTATTTGCCGACTTTCATTAAATCTTTGATATCCCACACATAAAGAGATCTATCTGAATAGACTGCAGTCACTTTTTTGGTAGACTCATCATAAGCAACTGCAATGATATCTGGGTAGCATGTACTGGCATCAGCCACAGGCAAACTTTCGGGAGATGTTATTGAACTAATATCGATTCCCAAAGGATGTGGTTTTGGTATCATTCCACAATACTTGAGAGTCTCTGGCTCAAATAATCTGTACGTTTACATCAGTTCACAGTATACCAAGAGAGATATTTGTGCATATATATATATATATATGTGTGTGTGTGTGTGTGTGTGCGTGTGTGTAAGATAAACTTACCTTATTATACCGTTCGCGCAGGCACAAATCACATAGGTGGATGATACTGAAAGCGAGTATGCCCCTTTAACCTAATATATGCATATTACTTTAATTCAATCTGACCTATAAGTCGACTTTTAATTTCTTCTGTCTTGACTTGCCTGGAGGTCGACCCATTTATCAATTACTCGGCCTTCTTTGAACATGCATAGGATGCCATTATCTGTAAGAAAATATACATTGCCAATTGTCGCACGATCACAGGCCACATCTACAAAATTACTTTCTCTAAGGGATCCAAGGATCCCTGATCTTCCATCGAGAACCTGTGTTTCCCGAGAAGAAAGGTTGCCCTTTGTTTTATTGGAGTTGTGTTAGGATTGATTTCTTGTAACTTCTCAATGTATATATGTATATGTCTTGATTTGACTCACTCTTTTCGGAATACGTCCGCGCGCATCCAAATACCAGAATTTGACGTGCCGCAATCCGGCGGTTACAAAGTAGGTACCATCTTTAGCAAATGAGAGAGCATTGACCTTGCTGGTGATCTTGTTGCCGGCTAGCTTTGTTCCCTTGCGCCAGTTCCAGACGTAGATGTAGCCGTCATGCTATATATATATAAAGAGTCCAACATACCAGGCATGAGCTTGCTTTTGTGCTAGACACATGACTTTATGCCATGCCAGTTGTTTGCACCTGAAATCCGATGGACACCAAGTAACGCATGTTCGGTGAGAATGCTAGGGAAAAGACTCCGAATTTATGCCCCCGACACTCGTGGAGAAGCACTCTTTCTTTCACATCCCAGATGAGAATACGAGGTTGGTGGCCCATCTATTGACATGGTATTAATTATGCTCTTTAGACAACAATCTGTATACCTATTTCTATTTCTAGCTCTATATTCATAATAATAATAAAAGAGATCATTTTGTATATTTGTGTATTGATGTGTGTTACCTCGCCAGCAGCCAAATAATTGCCATCGGGAGAGAAGGCCAAACAGCTGATTGGTTTGGCTCTTTGGCTGGCCGGCGTGTTCTTTTTGTCGTCTGTTTCCCTTGCGGTTCCCGGTGCAGCAAATTCGGCTTGACTAGAACTAAGTGGTGCCAGAAGAGGACTCATGGCTGCGAGTGGGTGTGCGGCCCCAGGACGTAAACCTGCCGCTCCTGAAGCCCCTCCAGCTGCCGTAACTGGAGATGCTGCAACGGTTGGAGGGTATAGAAAAGCTACCTGTTTATTCCGTTTGTGGTTGTAGAGCACTACAACAGCTCCTGCCGCATAAGCTATTAAATCTTGAGATTCTGCTGTTGCAAGGATATTCGAGGAGGCGGTTGTAAGTCCAAGGATTCGTTCAAGCTTCAACTACAAAAATCCAAAGTCGAAAAACAAATCCAAATCCAAAACAAAAGAAAATGTTGTTGAGAATACAATTGCAATCAGTAATGACGGTCAAGTCATGTCAGACGTACATTGTGTACAGGTCGAGGCACTTCTTTCCGTTTTCTCCGCAGCCCACCGGCTCCTAGAATGGGAGAAGCAGCGGCATGGTGTGATGTATAATTGAGTTGGTATGATCCGACTGTTGTAGATTGTGATGGTGGAGGAGCCACATTTCCAGAATTCACTGGGAATAGATCCATGGTTTGAACCTTTAGCAGAAGTTAAGTCTGGCACTGAATAGAAATACACTATTTCCCGTTCGAGCCAGTGTGATGTAGGCAAGCCGGGTATATCTGCAACTCGGACCGGACACAACAATAACAACTATGAATCCTCCCCCCCCCCCCCCCACACACAGGAACACAAGGATCGTTGCTCTTCTTGTCGTCACCCTTCCTTACCTCTTTAATATAAAAAAAAATTAAAAAATTAAAAAATTAAAATTAGTCAGTCCTCACCCCCAATTTTTCTTTAAATAATATATATTGCAAGTCTCAAGGTAGGATAGTCATCTGAGGGGTTGACTGGCTAGGTGTTGGTTCCTTTGAAGAATTGCCGGTTGTACTTGTTACTTTACCTACAATGCCCTTTTAATTATCTGTTTGATTATATGCCCTTTATACCCTTTATTCTATTTGCTTTTACTGCTTGAATCTCGGTCAATCTTTATTTTGATTTTTTGAGATCAAACATTCCAAGCATATTTTTATTTTTCTGTTTTCATTTTTGAGTTTTGAGTTTTGAGTTTTGAGTTTTGAGTTTTTATTTATTTATTTATTTATTTATTTATGTTTATATCAATATATATACACCTTTTGTCAAAATAATATCAAAAAAAAACAGTGTCGTACAATTCAAGAAAACAGTGTCGCGCCTTTTCTTAAAAAAAATATATGTAGCCATATATAATTGTTTTATTAAACAGGATAGTCTCAAAGGCAGTCATCAAAATATCTAGTGGAATAGCGCGCAAATCCTTTAAAAGACTACTAGGCAACTTGACTGCTAGCATCTGCAATTATTTGAGGAATAATATTTTTTTGAATATAAACTCTCTTTACACTACTCTTAAAAATGAACCAAAACTGTCCTATTGGGTTGAGTTCTGGGGACCAAGGTGGCGAGTAAATTCACTTGTAGCCATGCTTTTTGATTATCTCGAAAATTATCCAACAGTCTTACATAGACGACGTTTCCTGGTGGGGCATGACATTTCTATATAACAAGATTAATAAATTGTGGCTATATGTCCGGGGCCCGATTTCTTTCTATAATCTTTCAGGGCAAAATGGCGTGTCCTAAAAAAACACAATATATTCATTGTATTTATTAGCTTTACTACTTTTTCCCTACACTTTGTGCTTATCGATCTCTCCCTAGGCACCTAACTCTCATTCTTTTAATAGCCACAGCCTGTCTTTGGGTAACTTAATATTAAAATACTGTTCCATACGAAAAACAAATACACTAGATCAATAGGCAGTTATGCAGAAGATCACGAGGAGTTGTTGTCATTAAAGCGTGGCGAAATCTTCCTTGCTATTTTACTATCTATAAGCCTTCTTAAACGTCTAATGTCTTTCTCTTTTTTCACCTCCTTGTATTTCCATAATTTGACAGAATCAACTGGCAAGTAATTCTCGTCCACTCTTTTTTGGAAAACACAAAAGAAAATATTTATAAATATTTGATATTCTGGCTGGTATTAATTATTAAAATGATAATGGATCCTTATGGGCCAGATAGAGTTATTCCGTGCTGATAAAAAGCTCACAATTTGCGGTCCGGTAGAATCAAAATGTCGTCTCCCATCAGGAAATATTGTGTCTCATCAGAGAAGGTCGCCCCCCTAAAATTCGAGATACTCTTCAGTTTTCAAGTCAAATAAGCCTTTCATGAAATCCTTTCATGCCGTGGTTCAATCATTGTGAATATTTGAATTAATAATTGGAACTTATCGCATCCTTATAGCTTACTTTCTTATAGTATTTCTGGATTGTTTATCGATAACAATTATGTTTACAAGATTGGAACAATCTATAATCATCGAATTATATGGGTGATAATCAATCGTTTGTCAAAAATAATTGAAGCAACAAGATTTCAGCCCGGAGAAGTTCGCTTGCAGGCCATTTGCGACGTGTTGAAGTTGGGGTACAAAGATAATAATTTCTACTACAATGCTGATGGCATTATTATCAATAACAAACACAAGATAGAAATTGCCCTTGTTAAAACTATGGGTATTTTTCACCACTCAAACGACTCAAAGGAGACACAGGATTACATTAAGGTAGGGTATGGGCTAGTTTCAATGCTTCATTGGATTAGCCGAAAGTTTCTCTACAGAAACTTTGACACCTTCAAAAGAATTGGTGTGTTCATTATTCAAATAACATGTATCTTCTTCACTTTTGAAAAAAAATTGCATATGTAGCCAACTTTTTAATACTCATTTTATAGCCACCAAGTTGAAAATTTGACGAGCTTCGATCCCACATAGCAAATTTTTACATAAAAGAATTGTATAGGCTCGGTTGAAGTGCCAACAACAACAATAATCAGTGAGGAAAACTTAAGAAAGTTAGGCAATTAACTCTGGTTCATGAGAGCGTGTTATTTATTTTTATTATATAACGCTTTGATGTCTTGTTTAAAACCAATGCTTTTTATTAGAAAATGATAATAGAAACGTACAAAGAAATAGACACTTTAGAAAATTGCCATATAAGCAATATGAAGGTAAAGACTAGAAAAGCACCTGGTTATGAAGACATTAGTGAAATACAGAATAATTTCAAAGCAATACTATTATTAAGTTTCCTCATGCTTATATCCAAAAGAGAAGTAGACTTAACATGAATAGTTCATCAATTTAACAGAAATAGTATACATACCATCTTTTCTTAAACTTTGAGAAGTCTACCTGCAAATGAATAAGCCAAATGGAACGAATGGCTACAGAGACTTTTAATACGAAAAATAAGTAACTCGCTATGCAAAATTAATTAATAGCATCTAAGGTGAAAGAAAACACAAGAAAGCAAGAGAGATGAAATAAGTATCCACTTATTCCCTCTCGCGCCGAGTTTAAATTATGTGTGTATGGGGGGGGGGGGTCTACTTTTTTTTTATGTCGCCTGGAGCTTTAAATTATAAGGCTGTGTGGCTTTTGTAAATAGAGAATTTAAACTCGGCACGCGAGGGAATGCTTTTTACTTATGGGGTAGTCAGACAACATTACTAAAAACAGTTCCAAAGAAAAAAAGCGACCATGTCAAATTAAAGGGCATGGATTAGCAGGCATAGTTACTTTTATTTAAAATAATTAAATAAATTGAACCATTTTATTAAGAGTAGTATTACTGTCCTAATCCTCATCACTACTATTATTGTTTAATTCATTTATGTAATGCAGCTATTTTGTTCATATCTTTTTATGATTCCCGGGCCATCGTGAATTGACCAAAAATGAAAGAAAAAATCGTAGCACTTTGTAAACTTGCATAACATGATGTGTAATTTTTTTTGGTATATTATAAGCTTGTGACCCTATTAATTCGCTTGAATGCTATCGTAGGTATTCCACCATAATCTATAAAGTGGATAATATACATCCTCACCCTCCTGTGGAGTTTCCCTATTGGCATCCCATGGCTTTGATAAGATATAGTGCACGTTCTTAACCTTTGTTTGGTCCCACATTGCCTCGTGTGTGCCAGCCAATGTTTTGAGTGCGTTATAGATATAAGGCAGCTTCACCCACTTTTGGTCAAAAACCTGGTTTAAAAAGTCCTGGTCCGGGAACAGATATACAGTCAAATCTTCCACAGTCATCAGTTGGTGGAGGATCTCATCAAACTTGGCCTGACTTGGTTGAAGAACGATCAGACCACTGTTGAAATAGGACTGTGCCGTACTAGCCGGTTCCGGTGTAGATTTTGTACAACCAGTATATGGACAATTGGCAGGAGTCCTATTTTATTACATTTAAAAAGGGATGAGATGAGATGTGATTATATATATGTATATATATTACCAGCTGTCTGGATATGCCTTTATCTTTTGAGGGTTACATGTACAGGCGTGGCAGGCCATAATCCAACCTTCTGGCATCGGTATTTCCATCAATTCATCCATGTTTTGAAGTGGCAGCATGTCAGCATCCATAAGCACCAGGCGGTCGTACTCTTCTTGTTCCCATACAGCCAACTTTGTCCATGTTTCCGTAAAACGTTCTGTAAAGTAGCTAGTCTTTCCAGGTGGCTTGATGGGCTCAATAGATTTAAGGTGACACCCAGCTTCCTTTAGTTGGTCCAAGGCTTGGTCTGTCACGGCAGGTGTGTGAAGAACAAGAAGCGGATAACTGCTCTTGAGCTGTCTGAGTGCATTTGCTATCACAATAACTCCTTTGACATATTTGTTTGTGCTTGTAAGCACAACAACCCATGCACAGTTTTTGGTAGCCTTTGACACCATATTAAGATGAAGAAGTGCTGTAAGATAAAGTGAAGAAAAATAGAAAGAAAGAAAAAGAGAGGAACGTAAGCAGTTTCAGGGACTTAACTGCCCAAACCCACTTTTATTTATCAATACATTTTATTCATGTTTGGTTATTTGTTTATTTGTTTTATCAAGTTCTCCATGTTTTAGAATAGCCGTAGTAGGTGATACGTATGTATTCCTTAAATAAAAGAAAAGGGGGTGGGTAGAACGCCATAATGTAATCAATGAGGTAAATGATCGGCACAAATACGCTGCCTATCTTCCTTAACATTTCTTTTTTTTTGTATATATAAAAAAAGGTCTACAAATCAGTAAACCTTGATTAGATCGGTACACTTATATTTTAAAGACTTGAGGGATACTATACTAAACAGGCCATTTCCACGCAAGCTTTTGTCTTTTGTTTTTGAGATCGATGATTATAACTCTCGTGAATCAGATGGCAGTTGATCAAAATCCTTGATACTCATGAGAAATTGGCTTTTAACCTTAATAATTCCCCGGGTTAATATTTTCCATAGATTACAGGTACATTAATAGTAAAGTGGTATTATCTATATGGTTATTTGGATTTGGATTTGGATTTTTAGTTTGTTTGTTTACATTTATAAGAATAATATATCCAATATTTATTTTAGCTCTTAAGACTCTGTGGGTAAATCTGGGTGTGGTGAGATAATAGGCTACAAGTAAAACTCAATGATCGAATTAAGGGTTTCTTGAATGTATCAAAATTGAGCTGAAACAAGATTATGCCCAAGTAATTTCTTATTTATTTATATCCATATACACACACAATAATAATAACCGATAATTATGCAATGTATCTAGGCTCTAACACTCAAAATAAGATAGAAATATATCAAAATATATGCCTGTGATTGGGTGTATATCTTTATCAGATTGCTTGTCAATACACAAACTTTGTATTTCAAGGAATAAAAGCAAATTATATAGCTATCCAATTGGTAAACGACTTGTAATATCTGCGTCTGACCTTTACATATAACATATAACATTAAACATACAGACATACTAAGTGTAACTGTATTTGTTAACCATTTAAAGAAAAATAAATAAATAAGTATAACGTATATTAAAGTAATGGTAAGAAGGTAGATAAGGTATAGATTTGTAACGTCAATAGTATCAAAAGAAAAGAAAAAGACTTATGGTAGTAGTAGATATTAAGTGGCCAAGCTTTTTTTTTTGGAAATTGACCCCAATAATTCCAACCTATGGAATAATAGTCGACAATACCCCCTCTACAGATAGCATCAAAGTATAGTGCATTTATCTCAAGCTCATGAGACTTTATATCTGATTCTCTTTGAATTTTTTAAACAGTTTCTCAAGTTTTTCTTTAGACCTCATTTATGGAATAGGCTCTTTAACATTTACATAATACAGGCGAATGGTAAATTCCGATTAATTGTTATGTTCATTCAAAGAAAGAGGGCATAATGCACTGTTCAGGAATGTCTAACCGCGACAATGCATAATCTCTTGGTGAATTGGGATAACAATTAAACTAAAAAAACTTTACTTTACAGTGGTATGCTTCTCCATAGATTAGGTCTTCCAGAAGCTCAGCATTTATGGTTATTAAAACTATTCTGGATTCATAGTGAATTAACTCACGGAGGCAAGGTTCACGATATATTCTGCCATCCACTTATTCTCAAAATATCTCTCTAGAGTCCTCTTCTAAAAAAAAAATTATGAAAATCTCATGTTCTTCTTCCACTTGATCTTTGCTTTGAGAATCTTTGGGAGAAGACAGCAATTTAAAGAGCTTGGGCTTCTCATAAAAAAAATATCGCGTTTGTCTTCAAAGATTCTGCTGTTTATCAAGATTATTTGAGTATTTATTTATTTCCCTGGCTTCATTGCCTTATTAATAATATTTGTGATATTTTTTATCATACTTTAGCCACAAAGAAACTTCTTCTTTTTTTAGGAAAACTCAGACCCAAGTGCATTCATTAATGCTGTAGACAAGTCTACAACAAAGATAAGGTCATTTTCAATATTCTCCAACGCATTTGCTTTCAGCGGCTATTAAAGCCAGACATAACTTTTCTCCACAGAGGTTTCTGGCACCCTCTACACAAATCAATGTCGTCTTTATGCAGTTTGTTTTGTACGTAGAATTCACAATAAACACCTCGGGAAAACAAGGAGCCCTATTTATCATTACATTATCGATAAAAAAGAATACGATTTAGTTTTTCTCTCTAATTAAATCTACAGAAAAATATTTCTTTAATGAGCTCAGTAGCACTGTACTTGAAATTACTTATATCGCTAACCTACATCTTTCTAACTACTGCCACTTTATCATTTGTTCCCTTCTGAGTGTCACAAGACTTGGCCAGGTTTTCCAATATTGTTTCTGAAATTGTGCCATCCTCAATAGTAAGAAGAAATATTCTTTCTTGATGAGAAGAAGCTAAAGTTTTTGGGTTGAAAAGAGGGATTGGACAATTTTAATTGGCACCACTTCCAGGCAAAGGGAAATATGTTCGATTATTGTTGTAAGAGGATTTCAAAAAATAATGAAATTCCGCAAGGAAAAAAATTGGGCATCTTTTTTTTTCTTTTAGCGTCATCTATTTTACGCTTGCTACAGCAGACATCGGTTTTTGAACAGGCAGGATGAAAGATGGCAAATTTTCTGTCCTTAATCTTACATGTAAAATTGTTAGAAAGGGCATAGTTTTTATAGGTCGAAAGACACTCTAATTTTCATGGAATAAAAGGATTGTCTTAAGAGAATATATCTTTTCAATAGGGGTAGTGAAGTTGGTGCTCATGTTTAATAAGAGTACTGCTTTTATACAACTATTTTTATTCGATTTATGTACGGAATTTATACAATTTATGTGCTGTAAAAAAAAAGCATCGAACATTATTATTTTATTTTTACATTCAAATGTTAAAGACTTTAAAAGGGGGATATTTTTATTTTTCCTGAAAAATTTGAATTTCTTTTAAAGATGGTCATAATCGACTAAGCAGATTTCTTTAAGATCTCACCGGTGCCTTTCGTATTCCTTGATTGTATTTTGCTACGGGCTTCAGATGAATACGACACATAGCATTGGTAAAAATTTTCATATATTATACAAGTTATCCACCATCCTTTGGATACTTTTGCCTTGGTATTTGGCATCTCCAACAGACTTGCGAACATAACCAATTAAAAGAAAAAAATCTAAAGATTTCCATACGTCTTTGATTCTCCTGGACCATAAGTTATGCTGATTCCGCTATTATCTTTGCATGGGACAACACGGCACGGCACTATATCTTTGGATTAAATGGTAAACAGAAATGTAACATTATTTTTTTTATTCCATTTTACCTTTCTTGACTTTCTTGAGAAGAAGAAATTCTTCAGACTTTGCTTCTGGTGCAACTATTTGGTAACTTCAGTTGGTGCTTTCATACTGGTTCTGGCTTTTTTCAATGACAAACCTTGGACTATTTTCTGGTAATATGTATGCAAAAGAAAGAGAAAGGCAAGGTACGCGTAAGAAAGCCAATAAATAGTATATTATCCCACAAGGTTGCGCCACAATTTAATAACAACAATTCTTTATATTCTTTTGCATAACTTGCTATTGACAAAGTGTAATTGTCACTAATCATCATGTTCTATTCCTTCGTCAAAGTTTGGGGCTACTAAAGGAACATGTTGAATGAATTTCAAAGCACACAATTTTGCCCTTGTGGATTAGAGTAAGAGACCAGGTCCTGGGCAGGTACTCTTATTTCACTAAGTATTCGACAGCTTTAAATAAACTACGGCTGAGAAATGGTAGATATAAGTTGATACAGTGAAGCACATTTATAAGGCGCATTTTTGGGATTTTCTTCCAAAGTATTTTATATTTAAATAAAAAGTAGAGTGAATACTATATATATAAAATAATTCCAAAATGCTTAAAATGTCATATACTAGCTTAAGAATACCTTTTTGTACTGTTTATTGGAAAAGAATGTCCGTTCATAATATCTCATAACTCTTAAAAGTGTGCCAGGTATAATTCATTTTACTGTATTTGTTACTAAATTATCCCATTAAATCCAGTGTTTACTCCAACTTATGTAACTTACAATCGATAGAAATAATGTGTATTAATAATTTAGTGCATATAAATGAATGGTGAAAATAATTGGAGAGATAATTGTTTTCTTGTTCTTTTTTTTTCTATCTTTACCGTGGAGATACTCGGCAATTGAATGGCAAAAGTAAATTAATGTCGTTAATTATGTCTGATCAATTAAATTCAACGGCATCACAAGTGAATGGGAAACAATCCGCTATGATCTTTTCAATTGATTCATTTTTTCTATAAAAGTAATTAGTACTCACGAAAATGTACGCTTTTTTTTAAAAAAAAATAATATTCACTTAATAAACTCAGAGATATTTGCATGGTCTTGTTACGGAAATAAACTTTATAAAATAATAAAAACCAACTACAGATACGTTAATTGAAGATAAGATATAATGATAGAAAAACTATACCGAAAGTTTGTTCGTTGGTTTGTAAAAACTATAGTATAATTGTTTTGATAAGGAGAAAGGAAAGAAGAATTGTAAAAAGTAAAGAATAGGTAATTTAACAAAGCGATTTGTAACATCAATTTTAGGATATGACCCCGAAAGTTTCAACAAGCATATACCATTGTATTTGTGAGATTCATTTCAGTCTGTCGATAGCCCGCTATAGTCGATTATGGATGTGCTTATAAATGATAAAGACGAGGAGCTGTTCAAGATGGTTTTTAGCTGGGTATAAGACTAGTAGTCACACTAAATTGTGCGGCGCACATTTCCTTCCGTTCCCCAAGATCGCCATTAAAGTATTGCTACATTAAAATGTCAAGTATCGAGAACTGGTAAAACTCCTAATCAATAAAAGTACCGCAGCTTGGATCCTCATTTTGCTTTATATTATAAGTCTGTTCATTTAATATATATATATATTATCAATTGCCACTGTTCGTTAGAAATCTCTTTTGGTTGGTTTATCTTTTATATATATTTGAAACCATATATCTAGAGTTTCATGTTTCAAAGGAAAATGATAATAATTATATACACATGCAAAAAAAAAGCAAACAAAATAAACATAATCCCATCTTCTGTCTTTTTTTTTGTGTTTATTGCGTTTATTTCTTCTTTTGGTCAGCCTCCATGCGTGCCTGCACTTTTTCGTTGACTTCCTTTAACTTGGCACGCTCTTCTTCTGTTCCTCTGAAGCGCCATCCCTTGGTCTTGCGACCAGCCATCTTGGATCCAACCTTGTTCTGCTCTCTCTCAAGAGCACACCATTCAGGATCCTTAGGGAAGCTAAAAGGTTCACTAATGGTAACAATTGCTTTTTTGTAGGCAGTCTCCGATACACCAATCTTGCCATTGCGTCCTTTTTTGTGTACAGTGCCGTAGTTCATGGTACGGACTTCCTGAACAGTCACATTGTAGATGTTGGTAAGATAGGAATGAATGTCGAATTTGTTGCAACTGGGAGGTACACGGAAAGCGACTTGGTTCGACTGCAAGTTGGGTGTCTTGACCATCTTAAAGATAATGTTGGGCAAGTACACCTTGTCTATGGCACAGAGTTGCATCAGTTATCTGAGACAAGCCAAGTATCTTGTCTTCCATTAGATAATTACTCAGGCCCTGGCGGAATGGCGTGCTCATGATGCTGTCCTGGAAACGTTAAAAGAGAAAGTAAAGTCAACGCTAGGGCCCAACAACAAAAACAATCATCATGTGACTGCTTAATTAGGTCTTGTGTGTCGCCTGTCATCCTGCAAATGCAGATTCCTGTGTCGTAAGCTCTCTCACTATGGCATTCCCTTAATATTTAATCACCGCAAACGATTCCTGCTTGAATACTGCACTATACATTGCTTTCTCCCCTCTTCTCTCTCTCTATCTCTCTCTTTTACTCAATAGTATACTTAAATACATAAGCATCTATATATACATCCTTACATAAACCTTCTTTTTCCAGAAGATCTATGTCTATTATGGAGGTAACAAATGAATAAAATAAAAACCATGGGAACACTACCTTGTCTCAGGCCACTTGAACTTTTGCTTGTACAAAAAAAACGAGAAAGGAGAAAAATGAGTAGTGGTGATATAAAAGCTCAGTAAAAAACCTCTTTATGTATCATGAGCAACAAAATGATAAATTATATTTTCTTTTATACTTTATATTATATTATTTTCTCTCTCTTTGCTTCATTTTTTTTTGGTATTATACAGGATCTAAAAAACAAGATGAATGAGCTGAATTCCAAGATTGAACAAAACACTCACATGAGAGACAAAGCGATCCAACTAAGAGGAATGCTAGAGGATCACAATGCACAAAAGCAATGCGACACCCAGATCAAGGAGTCCGAGCGTTACATCAGCTACTTTTCTGCTGAGCTACGACGCATTAAACATCGGAGCTTCAGCCGACCAGCCCAAAGCCAGATTCAAGCCATGCTATCCAAACGCGCGTCAGGCGGATCCATTCCTACTAGCTCTCTTACGCATAATTTTTCTAATCGATCAATTCACTCTGAGGGGGTCGACAGCCAGAAAGATGATACAGATAGTGATACTTCCTCCATTGCATTAAATACGGTTGTATCCGAAGAAATGAATAAGCTTGATATCAATGACTTAGATGAAGATACTTTAGCAATGAAAAATGAAGAACATGATAAAAAGAAATATACAAATATAGGTAAGCTTCATTTTAAATTTTGTATAAATAAAAAAAAGAAAAATTCATTTCTACTGCTAAAAAGACAACAACAACAACAACAGATTTATTACAAGCAGAGACACCGATTAATCGGGCCAAAGTGTGCCTGAAATTACACGAACTAGAGTATAAAGTTGATGTAGAAAAAAAGGTTCAGGACGGTATACGCAATCTCGCCTTGACCCTCGATTCTGCCACCGACCGTAAACGCAAGTCAGAAATTCTTGAAAAACAAAATGAGAGTCATGAAAAGATGGGACTTTTATCCAATGCAGTTCGTAAATACAAGAACCTTTATTTAGGGGACGAGGATGATGTTGGTAAGTCTAAGTTTGACATGCTGAAACAAGGTAACAAACAAATGCTCTTAATTAAGATCTTTCCCCGATTCGTGCGGTTCCTGGAACACGCCGCCCGATCACTGGTACTCTCCAACTCAAGGTCATCGAGGCGCGCGAATTGACCCATGCACCCACTAGGATGTTCAAAATAGCTCATACAGCAGTTGAAATCAAAGTAGACGGTGCTGCTCAAGCCCACACCAAACTTTCTCGCAACAGCCGCTGGTCAGAATCATTTGAATTGCATGTCGACAAGGCCACAGAGATTGAATTAGTAATCTATGATAAATCGGGAGATCGTACACTTCCTATAGGTTTATTATGGCTCAAAATATCTGATATTGCGGAACATTTACGTAAGCAAAAATTGGCACAGGAGCAAGACCTGCAGTGGGTATCTGCAGATATTGCACAGCAGCAGCAAGAGTCTCAACAGCCACAGCAATCCCAGGAGTCTCAAAGCGCAGTACAACATTGTACAAAGGACTCCCCGAACGATTACTCCAAAAACATCTCTGCTTGGTTTGATGTGGAACCAATCGGTCGTTTACTTTTAGATATCCAGTTTGGTAACTCAATATAGGTGGTGTATGAATGCTAATCCAAAAATGAATTAACCCAGTCTTCGTATATAGTGCGTGAAAACACGGCTTTACGACCAAGGGATAAATTAGAGCGTGCAGGGGCAGTGCGAGAAAGGAAGGGCGAGGTGCATGAGATGAATGGCCATTTATTTGTAGCAAGAAGATATTACCATATTATGAAATGTGCCTTATGTAACGATTTCATGGCTAAGCTTGTTTTCCAATGTGAAGGTAAAAAAAAAAGATTGTCTACAAAAGGAAAAAAAAGTGAAATAGTTTTGCTGAGCAATCTAGCTATCTAGATTGCGGGCTAGCCTGCCACACAAAATGTTACTCTCAGATTGTCACCAAATGTAGTCGCCAAGCTTTGAAAACGGTAATATAATATGGTTAATATGAAGTAATTTGTATTCATTTATGTTTTTAAAGACTAAACGGGATCAGGGCTCGGAAGAGCTGAGACACCATATACCCCATCGCTTTGACTCTCTCGCTATTATCAAAGCTAATTGGTGCTGTCACTGCGGTTTCTTGTTACCCATCGGTTTTAGAGGTGCAAAACGATGTGAAGGTAAGTGTGATTATGTTGTATCGATAGATTTTAGTCCCATCATTTAATTTTATTTAAAACAATGATTTTAAACAGAATGTGGCGTTACTTGTCACAAGAAATGCGCCCCTCTTGTTCCTGCCTTTTGTGGATTACCCATGAAAAAGGCTAATAAGATGCTGAGCGAGATGAAGGTTGTTAATCAGCGTCGGACACCGCACCCTAACAGTAAAACACAATCTGCAATCGAAGGACAACAGACCTACAGCAAAGCAAGTAATGCTTATCACACCAATGGTAGTGGAAGTACCAGCAGCAGTAGTAGTAGTGCAACAACTACCAGTAACAATAGACATTCTTTCAACTCGGGATTGGGTCTTCCCCCTCCCCCACTTTCCTCTTCATCTACTCCCACGACATCCACAAGTACCGGTAAAAATACTCAATCCTTGGGTTATTCCAAAGGGATATTATCATTTCAATCCATACCAGAAGCTGTCCGATCCTCAACTATTACAAGACCCAATGCGTCAAATCCCGGAAGAACTTCCCAGCTTATGTTTGTCAAGGTAATTTTTTTATACTGACTAGAATTATAATATCTCATATCAACATTATAGAAAACACCGGTTCATACTAACAAAAAAGTTAGTTTGGGGGATTTCAACTTTCTGGCTGTTTTGGGAAAAGGAAACTTTGGAAAGGTAAGCTAAGTTTATTAAAATGAATAAGAAAGCTTCTAACCTCGGAAGAAACGTTAGGTTATGTTGGCAGAAGAGAAATATACAAGTGAACTATACGCTATAAAGGTGCTTAAAAAGAGATTTGTTCTTGACAATGAAGAAGTGGCAAGGTATATATTATAAATTCAGATATCTTTTATTGATTTACATGTTTAGTACAAAATCTGAAAAGAGTGTATTTCAAACCGCCAACCAGGGACGACACCCATTCCTGGCCAATCTACACTCGACATTCCAGACTGAGACTCGAGTTTATTTTGTTATGGAGTACATTAGTGGTGGTGACTTGATGATGCAAATTCAACGCGAGAAGTTTTCCGAGAAAAGAGCCAAGTAAGAAGAGCAGATCTTATAAAACATCTTCTTTGGTTGGGTTAACTCTTATTCTACTTCTTATTTTTCTTTTTCATGACTGTTTTGAAGATTCTATGCGTGCGAAGTATTGCTGGCGCTAGAATTTTTGCACAAGCACGGTATTATATATCGAGATTTGAAACTGGATAATATTATGCTGTGCTTGGATGGACATATCAAATTAGTTGACTATGGCCTGTGCAAAGAGAACATGTGGGCTGATTCGACCACAAAGACTTTTTGTGGTACCCCAGAATTTATGGCACCGGAGATCATTCTTGACCTGCCCTATGGGCGAGCAGTTGACTGGTGGACATTGGGTGTCCTGTTGTACGAGATGCTGCTGGGACAGGTACCTTGATATGTCCTTTTAGAGAGGCTCTAATTTTAAATTCAATATATATATATATATATGTATATGTATAGTCCCCATTCAAAGGTGAAGATGAAGATGAAATATTTGATGCCGTTCTAGAAGATGAGATTCTCTATCCAATCAATATGTCTAGAAATTCGGTTTCTATTTGTCAAAAGGTAAATTATTAAAATGAACTAAATAATACAAACTAATATATCTTCGTTTCTATATTAGTTATTGCAAAGAACTTCCGCAAAAAGATTGGGTAGTGGAAAGGGCGATGGACAAGAAGTAAAGGCCCACCCATTTTTTGAGGGTGTTAACTGGGAAGACATGCTGGCTAAAAAAGTAACACCGCCTTTCCTGCCGTCCGTGCGAGGAAGAGCGGATACATCTAATTTTGACGATGATTTTACGAGGGAAATTCCAATTCTTACTCCTTTAAGCACTAGAGTTTTGCCTGAAGAGCAGCAGAAATTTAAGGACTTTTCTTACATAGCGGATTGGGTCTTGGAAGGATAGATTGAGATTGACAAAGAATTAATGTATTTCCTGTAATAGGAATTTTAGTCTACAAACGACAAGTGTCACAACACTGGGTTCAGGAACAAGGGCAAGCGGGCTATAAAGCTATAAAATTGACATTCTGAGAAAGAAAAATATATGTTATCTAAACACTATAAGATTCAGTTGGATAAATGTTTTTTTTGTTAACGATACTACCCATGACCAAACATACCCACCTAGAGAGAAAGAGCTATATTCATGTACTGTCCCCCCTTGCTATAATCATTCAAACCAATATTTTTCCAGAAATACCCCCGTTCTCTTAATCAAGTAGAAAAGGACATTTTAGTTAAGGCTTCCAATAGAACTTGCTAGTCATTACACAATTTCATCTCCTCACAAATACATTCGTTTCCTGGTACACGGAATAATCACTGCCCGCTTACGACTAAATTCGTACAAAAAATAATAGGTAAATTGTCACAAGTCCTACTTTGGGGACTCGATCACTTTTTTGTGGCTACAATTTCTGTGTATGAAACTGCCATCTTCCAGTACAACTTAGTTGGGAACGAATCTAATTTTTTTTTGTATTCTATATCTTTACCCATGAACGTACTTTCACGCCTTTCTTCGTCTTCTCTAAGAAAAATACGCAACCCTCTTATCAGAACAATGTCTACCCGCTATCTTGCTGATCCAAAGACTCCTATATCTCGTCTTGAAGCCAAACCGTTCTTTGAGGCCTTGACTGACAAGGAAAAGACATATGCCCACTTTATGTCGCGCGCCTCATTCCATGGTACCCGCATCGTCATTGCACAAACTAATCCAGGAGCACCAGAAATCTATGATCTCATCCTCAGTTTGTTCACTAACGAACGTGAAGAGCTTGTTGATATTGAAGCCTTGGCCAAAAAGAGGTATATTGAATTCAGACATTTGTACAAAAAAAACTAATTTTCCTGCGTTTCTGTATATATTTTCGAAAATACAGTGGTGTATCTCAAGAAGCCTTTGACCAGCTCCTGGAATATTCCGCGCAATTCCTTGGTAATCTCAGTAACTACAAGTCTTTTGGTGATGAAAAGTTCATCCCTCGTTTGTCGGCCGATGACTTTGAGAAGATTGTAGAGGCTAGCGAGTCTCACGAAGCCCATGTTCTGTTTACCAAGAAGCGGGGAGAGATGTACAATGTTGAGCCAGTCGCAAAGAATTTGATTGGATATCCTGATGACGGTCATATCTCTGGATACTACTCCAAGAATACCACCAAAGAAGATATCAAGATTGTACAAGAATATCTAGAGAAGATCAATATTAGTCCTCTAAACACAAGGTAATTAAAGAAAAAAAAACCAGGGATACTTGTAGTTGGAATATCATATGTGATGTACTGGAGAAAATATCTGTGTATGCTCGACTATTGGCTGAGAAGTCTGGTCTTGCATCTGGGCTATAGACCGGCTTTTTGTTCTAGGCTTATCTGTCCTTCCCAAACCCAGGGATTTTTCTGGACTGACGAATTCTCTTCAATTGATTGTCATATGACTCAGCATCTGTTTATCTGACTCATTTTATGGTTTTTTTTTGTGATATGTGTGAAATATATGATATTCGTGCAGATTATTCAAGACAGCAGAGGGATACCAGCTCCATATCGCATCTTCGCAAGCACCAGACGATATTCCTCAGCCTGAAACCTTGGAAAATGGCATCACTCTTGAGATATTTTACAATGATTTCCAACCCTGCATGAAAAAAGCTGCCGATATGGTCAAGGGCGCGATTCACTTTGCTGCCAATGCTCATCAGAAGAAGATGCTGGAAGCTTATTACGAATCCTTTAACTTGGGCTCAATCGACGCGCACATGGAGTCACAGAGAGAATGGCTCAAGGATATCAACCCAAGAGTAGAGACAAATCTCGGTTTTATCGAAACATACCGCGATCCTCAGGGCGTACGTGCAGAATGGGAAGGGTTTGTGGCTATGGTTAACGAAGAACAGACCAAGAAGTTCAACAATCTTGTAAGCCAAGCCCCACTGTTTGTGTCTCGCTTACCCTGGCCCCCTGCATTTGAACGTGAGACGATCAACAAACCAGATTTTACTTCGCTTGAAGTTCTATCATTTGCCACAGCAGGTGTTCCGGCCGGCATTAATATTCCAAACTATACAAACATCACTCAGCTTCTTGGATCTAAAAACGTTTCACTGGGGAATGTCATTTCAGCTCAGTCTCCTGGTGAAAAATTCCCTTTTATTCGCAATGAGGATCTTGATCTATACACAACCTATCGTAATCCATCGTTTGAGTTACAAGTTGGTACTCATGAGATGGGTCACGGAACAGGAAAATTACTCGAAGAAGATGCAGAAGGAAAACTAAACTTTGATAAAGGAACTATTGATCCTCTTACCAATCAACCGGTCCAATCTTGGTACAAGTCCGGTCAAACATTCAACTCAGTATTCAAAAGTATTGCGTCAAGCTATGAAGAGTGTCGTGCCGAGTGTATTGCTATGGTGCTTGGTCCTCATGCGGATATTCTCAAGATCTTTAACCTTGAAGGTCAAAAAGCGGAAGATGTGCTTTATATTATGTATCTCAATATGGCCAGAGCCGGTCTGACGGCCCTTGAGTTTTATGATCCCACTGCTAAAAAGGTAAATTATTGTGTTCAAAATAAAGTACAAGGGGTAGAATGGGGGGGGGGGGGGGGGGGGGGGGGGTTTTTAATTTCCAATTTTTTTAAAAACCCAAAAACTGGGGCCAAAGGTTCAAGGGAAAAACATATTTTTTTTGGGAAAGGGGGCCCTTTTCTTAAACCTTTTTTTTTTTCCCCCAAAAAAAAAAAAGGGTTTTGGGG